>NC_091445.1:11803699-11893897 GCF_964237555.1 Oryctolagus cuniculus | reverse complement strand
AGGGTGAGGGTATTCAGCAGGTGGCTGGGGGTAGGAATTCTGCCACAGAGGAACAGGCAAAGTTCACACCTGTATCCCGTGATAGAGCTCAATGTTGAGTGTTGAGTGCATCAGGGATGGCTCTGACCTTGAGTTTTCCAATTTGGGTTCCCATGGTGAGAGAGGTTCCATCTGAAAATCCACTTGGTAGCATTTTGTGGGAAATCTGCTCTGGGACACTGAGGTCATTGACTCTCAGGAAAACAAGCGCGGTTGGTTGTGGTGTCTTCCAAGGGAAAGGGTGGCCTATGTGTCTCATGCCTGCACTCCACCAAGACACACAATGGGGGTCAAGGAGGGAGGTTTTAGCCAAAGAGAAATGCGATAAAATAGATGTTTTTGCAAGATCCATTTGTTAACAGTTCATAAGAGCCTGCTGAGAGAAAAGCAGCAAGAAATAACAGTTTGGAGGCTTTGGGTGGAACCAGGACACCAATGACGCATATAAAAGACCAGGAGGAAGCACCTGGCTCCTGGCTTTGGATTGGTGCAGCGCGCCGGCCATAGCAGCCATTTTGGGGAGTGAACCAATGGAAAAGAAGACCTTTCTCTCTAACTCTGTCAAAGAAAAAAAGCGATAGATTAAAGAGAATGTAGAACAAATCAAGCTACTTAGCATGACTTCTTTTTGTAAATTTTAGCTTATTATTTGAAAGGCAGGAAGAGAAAGAGGGAAGGGAGCGAGGGAAACAGGGAATATCCTCAATCCATTGGTTACTCCCTAAATGGCCATGTCAGCTGCGACTGGGCCAAACCAAGGTCAGGAATTGGAAACTCAATTGGAGTCCCCCAGGTAGGTACTAAGAACCCAGCCATCCCCTGCTGCATCCCACAGTGTGCATCAGCAAGAAGCTGCAATTCCAAGTGGAACCAGGACTCGAACCCACACACTCTGAAATGGGATGTGTGTATCCAGAGAGGACTCTCAACTGCTATGCCAAACGGAACCCAGCATGACTCCAGAGCGTCTTTAAGCCACGTGAAGGTTGTTGATGCTCAAGAAGGGTACCGCATTGGCTACTTCCACAGTAGGAATGATCATTCTTCATGAGCAAGCATTGTCACCCAACAGAGAGCGAGGCAAGAGGGCATTTGAAATGGAGCATGGGTGAAACAGGCCACAAGATAAAGGAGTAAAAATCTGGTGGACGGGCATTCTCACTTCAGTGAGCATTGTGGTTCAAAGGGTGAGAAAGCTCACTGCTGGTGAAGCAAGGGATACGAGGGAGTCCACGACCTTGGCAAAAAGAGGGGAAGACGATGAATATAAATTTGCCTCCCTCGTGATTCTGAGCAGCAGCCCTGGACCTGACTTATTTCACCCACGCTTGTCTTTCTACCTCGTGATAAGGCTGTGATGTGTACAGAGCAACACCATGCACTTACGCCAGAGTAAGGATGTGGGGCTGAGGCCAGATCTTGTTTCAAGGACAAGCAACTCAGAATGCCTCCTGGAGAATATGGCCAACAGGCACTGTAACTATAGCCAGTGTCACTACAAGTTGTATTTATTAATTCTCTATGAACTCCTGAACTGAAACACACGGAAAATTTTAAGAATGATGCATGTCCTCCTGAAATACATACTCCACCTGGGAGCAAAGACACATATATGTTAAAATTAAGGAATACAGTAAGAGATGGCACATGCTACATATAGCATAACTTCCTACCTTGTGTTTAGCCACTAATAGTCTTGGATATGCTGCTTTCTAGGATGTAATCAGTGGGGTATCACAGGGAAACTCTCAAGTTAGGCAAAAGAAAATATAATTTGCAAGACAGGAATCGCCACTCGGGTTAAGTGCAGAATCAGAGATTGTCCAAGGCATGACAAACGCCAGCAGAAGCAGAGAACAAACAAGCAGCTCTTTGCAGAAGCGCTGGAACTGGCTGGGGCTCCCTCCTTACTGCACAAGTCTGTTATTTGTCTCCGAGCAGGCCGAGGGAAAGATGTGGGGAACATTGCCTTAGACAATGGCGCATTCACAGGTCACTTCCTGTCCCTTTCCATACCCCTGAGGGGGAATCCCAGCTTGGCTGCCCATACAGAGATGGCTATGTTACAAGCCAGGCTTCTGGACAAACGCCTGGCTGCCAGTCAGAGTCTCTGCTTGGGGCTGAGAGAGGAATTAAAGATAAGTATTCATGCTTACATGTCTACCCAGATGTAATGCAACCCAGAATCACTGCAAATTGCTGTCAGCGTGTCCTACACTTGGTGTACTCTAGGATTTTTCCTATCATCTGAGAAACAGAAATGCTTCGCTCCCAAATGAGCAACATTTTGAACTCAACCCTGACCTTCACATGATAAAAATCTGTGCCATTGAAAAGAAACATAAAGTGTTTTGTTGTTTTGTTCTGTCTCTTCCCCGGAAAGCGTCCAAGGGCAGAATCCTGTTGCCTGTGTTTCACAATGAAGACGACAGGGAAAGAACATGGTATTTTAGACAGAGCTTTCAGAAGAATCCATATAAGGGCAAAAGGAAACATTTGATGCTGAATTCTTTCCTAATTTAAGACATTTTGAGTCCAGTTCTTTTTCTTTTTAAGGGGAATAAGAATTCCAATGCAAAATGCTCCTGGGATTTCTTGTGTGAGCCGAATGCAGTGATGAACAGATACTGCCCAAGTCATTTCAGGAGTCCCCAGCAACATGAATGTCTCCTGTGTGCCCACTCATGCCAGCCTGCCCCAAAGATGCCTCCCCTGACTCTCACCCTCATCCCTGCCCCTCCACATCATCGAATACTCGAGCATTCTGAACATGTTGGTGTGTTCTTTCAAACGCTCAGGCTGCTTCCTGGAAGTGTGATAAAATCTAATGCAAGGTTCATCAAAGCACCAGACAACCTGTTCCAGGACCACGGGGAGTTGCATCAAGATGTACAGTCCTGAGTCCATGCCTGTAATAAGTAAGCATCCAGTACCCACACAAGGGGAAGTGTGGCTACACCACTGGAACATCCCTGTGGTTCTGATCCACTGGGTAACGAACCCATCTCCATTCTACTCTGGAACATTCGTTGCAGATGTTCACCCAGTCACTTCATTCTGCCTCTTTTTAATCAACATAGTATTATGCTACAGAGACAATAGTCACACAAGGTATATATGTACTCCAGAACACCCCAGTTACATGCTAAACTTGGAGATCCAAGATTCTGGTTTGTGACCTGGCTGTGCCACTTCCCATCCAGCTCTCTGCCATGGCCTGGGAAAGCAGAAGAAGATGGCCCAAGTGCTTGGGCCCCTGCACCATGTGAGAGTCTTGGAGAAGCTCCTGGCTTCAGAATGGCACAGCTCTGGCTGTTGAGGCCATATGGGGAGTGAATCAGCGGATGGAAACCTCTCTCTCTCTCTCTGCCTCTCCTCTCTCTGTGTAACTCTGACTTTCAAATAAAGTAATCTTTAAAAAAATCTTCAATAAATCTTGAGAGTTCATGGAAAATACATGCCATAAAAATTGCACAGATTTCAAAGTATTATTGCACAAAAATAAAATTCTTTTAATTATATTTCTCCATGAACTTTCTGAGGTCCCATGTGTCTATGTGTGTGTGTAAACTGAATTTTTTTAAAGATTTGTTTGAAAGGCAAAGTTAGGCCGGCGCCGTGGCTCACTAGGCTAATCCTCCGCCTTGCGGCGCCGGCACACCTGGTTCTAGTCCTGGTCGGGGCACCAGATTCTGTCCCGGTTGCCCCTCTTCCAGGCCAGCTCTCTGCTGTGGCCCGGGAGTGCAGTGAAGGATGGCCCAAGTGCTTGGGCCCTGCACCCGCACAGGAGACCAGGAGAAGCACCTGGCTCTTGCCATCGGATCAGCGCGGTGCGCTGGCCGCAGCAGCCATGGGAAGGTGAACCAACGGCAAAAGGAAACCTTTCTCCGTCTCTCTCTCTCACTGTCCACTCTGCCTGTCAAAAAAAAAAAAAAAAGAAAGGCAAAGTTACAGAGAGCCAGGGAAAGAGAGAGGTCTTCTATCTGCTGATTCACTCCCCAGATCGCCACAATGGCCGGAACTGTGCCTATCTGAAGCCAGGAGCTTCTTCTGGGTCTTCCATGTGACTGTAGGGGCCCAGGGACTTGGCCATATTCTGCTGCTTTCCCAGTCCATAGCAGAGAACTGGATTGGAAGAGGAGCAGCCAGGACTAAAACCAGCACCCATGTTGGATGCCAGCACCGCAGGCGGCAGCTTTACCTGTTACGCCACGGTGCTGGCCCTGCAAACTGAATTCTTTTAACCTTTAAATGAATCACCTTTTGAGGAGTTTGGCGCCTCACTATAGCTCCTTCTCTCTGAAGTCAGCACTCCTCCTCTTCTATGTATGGCCCAGCAGTGGTTATTGTGGCCATTTGGGGAATGAACAAATGGAAAAATTGTCTCTGTGTCCCTCTTTCTCTGACTCTGCCTATCAAGTCAATTAATGAAAAAATCTTAATAAAAAACACCTTGAGATGAAGAGGGTGGGGACAGAGAGTGGGAGAATGACAGAGAACATTATACTTTGTGAAGCATCCTTGCACTGAATTCTTAGGTTTTAATTAAACTAGCCTGACATGGATCTGTTATTATAATCAAAAGATGTTGATACAAGTTGCAATGTTGGAAAGAAGTTTCCACTTGAAAACTTTTTTCCAGGGGCAGGTGTTTGGCACCACACTTAATAGGCCACTTGGATGCCTGCAGCCCATATTAGAATGCCTGTGTTCATTGCCACTTGGGTCCCCCTGCAGCCCATATTAGAATGCCTGGGTTCAATGCCCACCTCCACACCCAATTCCAGTTTCCTGTTCCCTGGAGAGGCAGCAGTGACAGCACAAGTAGTTGGGTTTCTGCCACCCATATGGGAGTCCTGGATTGCATTCCTGGCTCTGGACCCAGCTCAGCCTTAGTCCAGCCACACCCACAATGGGCATTTGGGGAGTAAACCAGCAAATAGGAGCTTGCTGTACCCAGCTATCTTTCCTTCTGTCTTTCTGCCTATCTATGTATCTATGGAGGTTTCTCTGTGCTTCTCAGCCTCTCAGATGAGTAAATGTTTTTTAAAAAGAATCAAAATGCTTCCCAGTGACT
Organism: Oryctolagus cuniculus; assembly: GCF_964237555.1. Taxonomy (NCBI): domain Eukaryota; kingdom Metazoa; phylum Chordata; class Mammalia; order Lagomorpha; family Leporidae; genus Oryctolagus; species Oryctolagus cuniculus. The sequence goes on along the minus strand of NC_091445.1, from coordinate 11,888,781 downwards.
AACCCTGAATCATCCAGCTTCACCGGCCCATTCCCTGGTCATGACCATGTGACAGGTCATTTCAGGTAGTGCCAGAAATCAAATGCCATCTGACTGTATGGTAATACATATACTTAACGTATAGCTCAATGATTCAGGTTTGATGAAGTTGCCTAAAGTAGTATTTTAGCACAAAGAATTTCAAATTAGAAAATACTAGCCGGCGCCACGGCTCAATGGGCTAATCCTCCACCTAGCGGTGCCGGCACACGGGGTTCTAGTCCTGGTCGGGGTGCCGGATTCTTTCCCGGTTGCCCCTCTTCCAGTCCAGCTCTCTGCTGTGGCCCGGGAAGGCAGTGGAAGATGGCCCAAGTCCTTGGGCCCTGCACCCCATGGGAGACCAGGAGAAGCACCTGGTTCCTGCCTTTGGATCAGCGCGGTGCGCCGGCCGCAGCGCGCCAGCCATGGCGGCCATTGGAGGGTGACAGACGAAGACCTTTCTCTCTGTCTGTCTCTCTCTCACTATCCACTCTGTCAAAAAAAAAAAAAAAAATACTGCAGAGGCGCAGTGTGGTGGCATAGTGACCAAAGCCTCCGCCTGCACTGGCATCCCACATGGATGCTGGTTTGAGTCCCGGCTGCTCCTCTGTGATCCAGCTCTCTGCTATGGCCTGGGAAAGCAGCAGACGGCCCAGGTGCTTTGACCACTGCACCTGCACGGGAGACCCAGAAGCAGCTCCTGGCTCCCCATCGGCCTGGCTCCGGCTATTGTGGCTATTTGGGGAGTAAACCAGCAAAAGGAAGATCTTTCTGTTTCTTCCTCTCTGTTATTCTGCCTCTCAAATACATAAATCTTTAAAATCCCTCATAAAATCTTTGCATATTCCCTCAAAAAAGCAGTCACTCATGTAGCTCTTTGAGTTGCTTCTTCTACTCATCTTGACTTAACCATTTGTACTAGAAACTCCAGAATAATTTTTGGCCCAGACAATACTATAGGCAGATTTAGCAACAAAAGCATGTATATTTAAAAATTGCCCCTTACTTAGCATGTGTTAATACCATGGTGCATACCAGAGGAACAGAATAAAATCATCACAAGAAATTACTGCAAAAGACAAGCACTCTGGATAATTCAAACCCAAGGTTTTTAGCTCGTTCAGACAATTTGGTTTTGATTTCATACATCACCAAAGTAAGACATTAAAGACGACCCTAACAGAGCACTTTTTTTTGTTGTTTATCCGTGTTTTCCCCCGAGTTTAAGAAAGAAAGAGGGGAAACCATAGCATTTTTTATGGAATTGATTTATAAAAATGAGTTTAGCAATTAAAATCAGATTTTTAAGAAAAAAATGCATCTGGGTTAAGTACTTATATTAAAAGTTTGAGCAGAATGTGGATTAAATTATTGGCTTTAAACCACCCTGCAAAAAAAAAAAAAAGGCATTGACTCTGTAATGGAAAAATGAGCAGATCCAAGGCAGACAAGTATGCTGACACCAGAACTGCAAGCTACATTGCAATTTGGAACAGATTATCTTCAAATTTAATAATCTTAAGAAAATTCTGCATATAATGTCTTCCTAGCTAAAATTGATCTTTTCCTAGTATTTTCTTATACCGATTGTTTCTAATTTATTGCAGAAATCCTTCCAGCTATAGCTATTAAAACCTACAGCTTGATCTCCCAGTCACTTTGGGGTAGCAAATCCATCTCAGAGAGAATACCCGGTCTCTTGACCTGGATTCTTCTGGCCTAAAAGTTCCTCTTTTCAATGCCTCTACTCAAGAAAAAGAACAAATCCAGACAAGCACCAGGCCCTTTGCTTTGTGAGTTGCCTCAAAGTTGGCAGGTGCCAAAAGGTCTAAAATGTTACGATAACATAGCTAATGTTATAAGTATGGATTTCTAAAGAAAGAAAAACCCTAATAGTACATTATTATTACAGTCCTGCACTAGATGAGTTTGCTTCCTTAAGACCAACACTATGCTGAAAAAAAGACCCAGCAGAAGTTGTTTTTGAAAGGGAGATTTAATGTGTAAGACTCCCATTACTTCTTTCAGTGTGAAATGTGCGTTTCCCATTGAATGTAACAGGTCACACAGGGTCATCCTTAGGCACTGAAGAGTCATGGACCAGGCTGACCCAACACTGGAGAACAAGCCATTTTCTATGCAAAGTCCACTAGGGACACTAAGAACCCACAAATGTTAATAATGCCCTTTGAATGCCAGTACATCCCACAGCTGGTGCAGAAGCCCACACCTGTCAGGCACCACACAACCCTCCTGGCGCTTACAGGATCCTTTCCGATGGAAACAGTATTCTTTATCGTTTGGCCTCAGTTTAAGTGGCATCCATTCTCTGCAGCTCTCCCCCGTCAGCACCTTCCCTTCACCCAACCTCCACTGCAGAATTAATAAATTCATCACGTGCTACTCTGTGTTACCATAGCATTGTGCTAATACCTGTAGCACAGCACTTATTGTGTTGTATTATAATTAGCTCTGTGTGCACAGGTCTAATTCCATGATCCAGGAGACTTTTCTGAGTGGGGACAATGTATAATTCACTTATTTGTTTTAATAGGTATATGGAAGAAAATTCATTGGAAATAAATGTATAGGGATAGGCATTTGGCTCAGCAGTTCAACCACTACATGCACCCCATATCGGGGTGACTAGGTTTGAGTCCAGCTTAAAGCTCTCCATTCCAGTTTCCTGCTAACAGGCAGATTGGGCAAAGCAGTCATGATGGCTCAAGTACTTGGGTCTCTGCCACTCATGTGGTAGACCCTGACTGACTTAACTGACTTCAGCCTGGCCCAGTTCTGGCCATTGCAAATATTTGGGGACTGAAGCAGCAGATGGGAGATCCCTTTGTCACTCTCTCCCTCTCTTCCGTCTGCCTGTCAAAAAAAAATCATTTCTTTAATCTAAAAAGGAACCAGGTAAAATCCCCTTAAATTTTGCCCATGTAGTCATTTGTTCATACCTCATTTATTCATTCATACCTCAATCCAACAGATAATATAAAAAATATATACTATTTCAAATTAATTTCTCGATCCAATCCTGGGTAGGGATTAGAGGGCACTGAGAATTTCTCAAAAATATGACACCATGTAGTGGACAATGGCAGAGGAAAAAATTATCCTGCTTAAAAATTTTGCTATGGCTATCCCTGATGCTAAACATATAGCAAGTGCTTGATGAAGCTTGGTGAGTGAATGAGTGATTCTAGCTGAAGTTCAGCTGTTTTCAGTCAAAGCAATTGATACAAATATCTGCTAAAACTTTTGTCTTTACACAAACTTTCTTCTAAGTCAAGTTTATCCTGACAAATAACTAACCCACACAAGACTGATGTCATTTTTCACCAAAACCTTTAAAATTTTACATATATGCCTCTACTTTTAAAATATATATCCATTGATGATGTCAAGTATTTTTGTAACAAACTGCTCTTGCTTTGTGCTCCTTGCTTTTTGAAAAAAATTTGGCCGGTGCTGTGGCTCACTTGGTTAATCCTCCACCTGCGGCGCCGGCATCCCATATGGGCGCCGGGTTTTAGTCCTGGTTGCTCCTTTCAGTCCAGCTCTCTGCTGAGGCCCGGGAAGGCAGTGCAGGATGACCCAAGTGCTTGGGCCCTGTACCCGCATGGGAGACCAGGAGGAATCACCTGGCTCCTGGCTTTGGATCAGTGCAGCGCCGGCCGTGGTGGCCATTTTGGGGGGGGTGAACCAATGGAAGGAAGACCTTTTTCTCTCTCCCTCTCACCGTCTAACTCTGCCTGTCAAATAAGTAAAAATATATATATATTTGAAAACCAGAGTCACAGAGAGAGAAGGAGAAAGAGATCTTCCACCTGCTGGTTTACTCCCCCAAGTGGCTCCAACAGCTAGGGCTGGGCTAGGGACTCCATCCGAGTGTCCCAGATGGGTGGCAGGGGCCTGGGTACCTGAGCCATCCTCCACTGCTTTCCTAGATGCATTATAAGGGAGCTGGATCAGAAGTGGAGCAGCCAGAACTCAAACTGGTACTCATATGGGTTGTAGGCATTTGCTGAGCTCCAATGCTGGCCCTATGCCCCTTTCTTTACATGCCGATTCCCTCTCAATGAAAGGAAAATAATTTTCCCTACAAACTAAAAAGATAGTATAGGAGCACTCATGCTTCTGTAAAGCAGGAAATTTGATGACCAGATCCTTCACCATTGATAACAAAGATGAGCCAGACTTGTGACATTTTGGTGCTCCTTCTGTAGCCTTGGCACATGATGTTACACCGGGGACCATGTGAGTATCAGGTACGAGCGACCACATTCCTAAGTCTGTAGACTGTAGGCTCTTGGCATTGGAAGGGGAACTCAGAGATGACCTATTTCAAGTTTCTGCCAATGCAAGAACCCCATCCCCCTATTCCTTACAAGTCAAGTCTTCCTGGAAACATGTAGGGGCAGGAATCATCCTCCCGCGAAGAGCCTACTTCATTTCAGAGGAAGTCTAATTCTTAGAATGCTGTTCCATTTATTGAGCCAAAATCAGATTCCCTGAACTTCAAACATTGATCCTGGCTCTAGCCTCTAGTGATTCAAAGATTTCATCTAATCCCTCTTCAAACATTGAGGGGCAGCCATGGTTCCCTCTAGGTATTTTCCAGTGCAGCCTATAAACCTGCCTAAATCTGTATCATCCAGCCCACATGTGTCTCCTAACCACAAGGACATCACGAGAGATCACTTCAAAGGCCTTGCTCACGTTCTGATGCCAGCATTCCTTCAACTTCCAATTAAATAAGCAAACTGAATTGGTCACGATCGCCCGTAAGAAACTCAGACTGGCTCTCCGCAATTGCTGCCCACTTTCGGGTGCACATAAACAATCTCTTCTAACACCACATTCGGAATCATGCTCATTTCTTTTTTCCAGAATCCATCGTTCCCTCTGTGTCAGTCACAGTACAACCAGAGGGAAAGAAATCCACTTTGAGCATTTAAGACATAAGAAAGGATTTAACACAGCGAATTGACTGCAAAAAACAGAGAGGCTTCCTAGACCAGAAATGGCATGGAGCCACTAGGACTCCATGGGCTGGAGAAGCTGGAATTGAGACACATTTGAGAATGAAAGCCATAGCAACAGAGGAGACACAACTCCAGGCATTTTAAGGAGATACCACCTGAGCAAAGAGGGTCAGGCAATACCCGATAATCCTCTTCCTCCATTTAACTCTCCCATGAGGCTGAACCCAGCTGAACAGAAACCTGGAAATGCAACAGCCAGAAGGCCTAAGCAGAGCAGGGACAAAGTGGGCATAGGTCTCTCTCCACAGCTTCTCCACAAGTCCGCAAAGGCCACACCTTTAGAACATTTTAGTTCTCATGACACATTGGAACACTTTATTATGGCTTATTCTAGAATTTTCTCCTCACCTAAATGTCTTCCCCAAATCAGAACAAGCCACACACAACTTTGCTGTGGTTGCTACCCATAGCTCAGTAGCGTTTACCAGTGTAATACAATGTGTCCCATTCTGGGAAAAAAATTTATTCTTATCCCATAGGAGCTATTCATGATTTAATCTCTTATTTGATGTTTAATTTCTATTTAATCATGTTTGCATGACATTCTTTAGTTTCCGGTCGGTCTTAGATAGTTAACTGGAGTTAAACAGGTCCAATTTTCTTTCCAAGAGAGCTAACTTACAGCATCCACACTTACTGATTGTTTTTCTAACAATGCACACCCAAGTTTTAGTATCATTGGGAGGAACACAAAAATGCATCCTGAAAACTTTCAATGGACACTGAATGATGCAAATCCAATGGTGTTCCCCGTTATACTTGTATTTTTTCAAGCAACTCCTTTCTGTTTTGAGATTTTTCTAAAAGAATGTTTCTATGGTATCCCAGGCACAAACATTTTTGCGTTTAACAGCCAGGAGCTCCGTGAAATCCTGTCAGCTGGCTGAGTTCATGAATTTTGCTCATCTTGCCCACAGAATGGCAGGCTTTATTGGTAATTGCAAAAAAACAAACAGCACTCAGATCATTGTGTTAATTCAGGGTACACATCCACATCCAGGTTTGCCTGACAGCCCACAGTAAATGTTGTAATCAGAGATAGACTGACTTAAACAGCGAAACAGTGAGGAACACTATCCCACGCTGGCCACAGAGAGCTGCTGACCACTTCCAACTTGACCACATGTACTGACATAATGCTGCTAGCACGAAATACACACCCAAGTCCAAACACCCAGCATAAATTAAAAAATGAGAAACACCCTGGTAATATTGCATATTGATCACACGAGAACATGACCATTGTTGGCAAATACTGGGTTAAAAAAATGTCAAAAGTGGGGCCGGCACCAAGGCATAGCAGGTAAAGCCGTCGCCTGCAATGCCGGCATCCCATATGGGCACCGGTTCAAGTCCCAGCTGCTCCACTTCCGATCCAGATCTCCACTATGGCCTGGGAAAGCAGTGGAGGATGGCCCAAGTGCTTGGGCCCCTGCACCCTGGTTCCTAGCTTCAGATCAGCTCAGCTCTGAGCATTGCAGGAAATTTGGGAGAGAACCAGCAGATGAAAGACCTCCCTCTCTCTGCCTCTCCTTCGCTCTCTGTGTAACTCTTTCAAATAAATAAATCTTTTTTAAAAAAAAAAGTCAAAAGCAACTTTTGTTTTTTCTTTCTTAGATCTGGCTCCTAGAAAACGTTAACATCCAGATGCAGCTAACACTTGTGCCTCTCCTTGTGTCTGTGTCGGGCAGTCCAGGTCCACAGCCAATGAAGCAGTGAGTGCCAAACATCTTAAATAAGCCCTCTCTCCTCCTAATTAGCTTTCCAATTGCAACAAATTCACTGTCAGACATTGAGGAGACAAGCCCATTCTCTTCACTCAAGCACAGCTCCCGCTGTGGTTCATAAGGGTTCTGCCCGAGCGAGACGAATGACAAGAGACCCATCATGATGTTTACTTTACACTCAAACATTTTCCCTTTTCCAAAACTTTTCCAGTTGACTGTTGGCTACCAGGCTGCACGAGTGCAGGATCGAGAAAGGATGAAGGAACCAGAGAGGAACGACTTGAAAGTGTTGTTTTGAAACGTGTATAGTAGCGCTGTCACCTGCTGACCTTTTCCATCTTACACATTTACATTTCTGGATGGCAGTGTAAGAACATTTCACCGCAGGTTACTATCAATCATCCTTAACCTAGAAGTGCAGTGTACGTTAGTAACAGTTAATTGGCATATTTAAAGTAAATAGCTACTTAGTTTTGTTGTGAAGGTTTTGCATACAAATCTTACACCACATACTTGTTTGTTTTGGTAACAAACATCCCTGTATTGGGACCACTTTTGACAGTGGAAGAACAGACAGGCCATGGCGTGGCAACGCCTAGCACAAGAGATGAGAGGAGAGACCAGCAGCAGTGGGCCAGCAGGCCCTCTGCCCACCCAGCAACGCCCACACACGGGGGAGAACACAACCACGTGAGAAGGCAAATCGATGTGAAGCTGTAGGAGAGTGGTCAAGAAAATGGGGGTAAGGTGACCAGTGTTGGGGCACCACGGGTTAAGCTGCCCGCTGTGACACTGGTATCCTACACGAGCATTGGTTCAAGCCCTGGCTTCTCCACTGGGCAAACAGCAAAAGAGGGTCTGAGTACTTGGCTCCCTGCCACCTATGTGGAAGACCCGGATGGAGTTCCTGGCTCCTGCCTTTGGCCTGGCCCAGACACAGCCATTGAAGCCACTTGAGGAGTGAACCATCTGATGAAAGCTCGCTCTCTCCACATCTGTCTCTGCAACTCTGCCTTTCAAATATACAAATAAATCTTACAATTTTTTTTGAATGTTCCCTATGCTTTTTGCATGTGTTAATGACCTAAATCATGCAACTACTTAGCAGACATCATCATGGCCTCTTTCATTTGTTCAATGTCAGTTTCACACTCAGCAAGCAACAGACCTGCCCAAGTGGAGGGAGACACGCCATTCCACCTCCCACTACCCCGAGGTCCAGTAGCAACTAGAATGGGGCCAATCCTTGGGCAGCAGAGCTCAACAGGAAATGGGTTGGTCATTTGATAAGCGAAGCCAAAATTGCACTGTGGAGTCATCTGTGACAGATACCTTAAGAACAAGCGACCCGAGCCCAGCATTGTGGCATAGTAGCTTAAGCCTCCACCTGCCCTGCCAACATCACCGATTCAAGCCCCAGCTGCTCCACTTCCAATCTGGTTCCCTGCTAGTGTGCCCAGGAAAGCAGCAAGGATGGCCAAACTGCTTGAGCCCCTGCACCCTTGTGGGAGACCCAGAGGAGGCGGCTCCTGGCTTCAGCTCAGCCATCTGGGGAGTGAACCAGCAGACAGAAGACTTCCGTCTCTCCCTGTCTGTAACTCTACCTCTTAAGTAAATCTTTTAAAAATAAATAACAAAGAACCTGCCCTTCATTCCTCCAAGACCTGAAGATAACGTGACCTGTGTCAACAGCATTTCCTTGGCCATCTGGAATAAGAAGTCCAAACCGATCTTCTGGTAGCTCTGAGTGCGAGAGCATGAGTGAGTCAAACAATACGCACAGTTTTCCACACAGAGCATTGTCACAGTCCTTAAAAACCCTGTAAGTCCACAGAACATTCGAAGTAAAGGAGTTAATCATATAATTAGAAACCATGGTGATACCATGCGGTACTTCCAAAACAAAGTACCTGGCTCAATTCTTGCCTCCAGCTTCCTGCTAATATAAACCCTACTAGACAGCAGGCAATAGCCCAAGTAGCCAGGTCTCTGCCACCCACATGGCAAACCTGGATTGAGCTCCTGACTTTTGGTTTTGTACCAGCCCCAGTCATTGCAGGAATTTGGGGAGTGAACCAGTGTATTCAAACTCTCGCTATGTCTCTCTTCCTCTCAAAATAAAATTTTTAAATTAAAAAAGTAGGCTAAATGATAGAAACTTAGCTATAAAAGTTTAAATGGAGCTTTAAAAACAGATTTATGCAATTTTACATAATGTGCATTTTCCATGAACTTTTTAAAGACCCCTCGTGTCGATAGTTCTGAACTCCATTAAGAATGAGGTAAAGATTACATAACCACTACTCATATCTAATATGATTTCTTTGAATCCGATTTGAAATTTCCCCCCCAAAAAAAGTTTTACTTAGAATTTCCTTTGAAGACATCATGAATAAGCAGGAGTTGTGGCACTGATTGTCTGCAGACCTCAACTCATGTATTTTCAGTGCTTTGAATGTGACGACACAACCTGCCAAGTGAGGAGGGGCCTGGGCACTTGGCCTTCACGCACACCCCTGCATTGCATCTAACAAGTAAAGAAAGTTGCAAATAGCGTTATCTCAGGCATCAGAAAATGTGAAGAGGAGAATTTCTCAGTGAAACCATCAGGAAGAGTTTCCCATCTGTTCTAAATTTCTAATATTGAACTCTTCTGTTGAGGTCCACAATCTTTCATGGTTCACTGTGAATTTCTAAATAGATGTTTTGCCATTCCTAACGCAAAAACTGAAAAGCCAGAATTCCTTTCTTGGCCAGTGTTTTCGGAGCCTTCTCTCCAAGGAAGCTTTTCTGTGTCTATCGCTAATACCACCACCCGGGCTGACATTAGGCTTGGGGCAGTAGTTGTCTCCTTGTCCTATATCCCACTCCATTCCTGACTATACCCTTTTCCTTCTCCTTTGCAATATTTTCAGAAGTGGCCCTTTCTTTCCACAACTACCTTCATAGCCCCTCAAGTGTGGTCACTAGAAGCCTGCTATAAACTCCTCCTCCTGGGTGGATCTACTGTCTCCGTTACAATCCATACTACATAGAACAGTGACAATACAGACACTAAGCAGTGACTCTTCAACTACCTGTCATGGGGAACAGAGTGTTAATTTCCTCAACTCCAAGATTTGACACTGTGATAAACTAGCAGGAACTACTTGAAAAATGATCACATGTGGATGTTACAGCTATGTCATATCACAACAGAAGCTTCTTTCAGTTTCTCGATTTGTCTCATCATAGACTTCCTCCCATTTGCTCATCAGTCCCCAACTTCCAACCATGCTCTGAAAGCACCAATGGGCTACTCTTTCAGCAGTGTTATTCCCTAGGCTTGACATCTGCATCATTCAACATATGAGAAAGCAGAGAGATTCTTGCAAACATTCAGACTACTTAAGTCTAATAGAGGAGTGGAGAAATGACATACATGCAAAAATCTCATCTAAGTACATAAATATCAATACTATTCTGCAAAAGAGATCTCCAAACTGTATTCAAGTTGCTATCATGAAGATGGCCAAATCCAGTAATGAAGGGAAACAGAGAAAACACTATCAAAAAAAAAAAAAAAAACCTACGAACAATCCTTTTACAACTAGTAAGCTTTTTAAAAATCATATATAAACAAAACATCCAGATTAGTTTCTATACCGGTGAGAGACTCACCCTATAGCTGTGTTTCGGCACACCATTTGTTTTATGGACTAAAATGCAGATAGCATAAACCTTATCCCGAGGCTCAAAGAGTGACAATAATCCCTTCCTTCTGGGTCCCCTTGCTTGAGCCAGATTACTTTTCATTCTGTTTCTTCATATACTTTGTAACACGATCACATCGCATTTTTCTTCAAAACTCTGGCAGATTGTTTGGGCTAGAGATAGATGGAGACAAGAGGCACCATCTGGTGCAAGATCTTTATTCCTTGTTAGCACTATAGGAGTTCTGGTATTTTACATGGTTCAAGCAGTAGCAGAGATTTTTTTTTTTTAAATGCATACATTGAGAAGGTGTAAGATGGTCAAATGGCCCTTGGCACTGTCTGATTGTATCACTGGCTTCCTTGGTGTAGAGTTGGGTATTTCTGTTGTTTTTTTCCAACTCAGACAACCAGTGGCATATGGTTTCATGATTCACAAAGATGGTCCTTGAGTATAGATTTGACGATCTCAACATAACTTCCATGCTTGCCAGAGCTGTGTTGCAGCAGAGACAGCAAATAGCTCATGATATTTCTCCTCTGATGAGTAAGCTCCAGAATCTTAGATTTAATTTTGATCTGAGATTGAAAGAAAGGAACCATGCCCTCCCATGTCAGTACTCAGGCTTTTTCTCTTCAGAGATTTGCCACATCATTGACCCATAGCTTCAGGGACGAGAAGCTCAAATGACACCCCAGTGACTTCTGTGGACTCAGGCCGAATGTACATACCTTTGCTCTTTTCCATAATCTGCTCATTCTAGGGAAGCCCAAGCCCTTCTCGAAACTTAACTGTCATTCTAAAACTCTGGTGACAGTTTAATGCAAATCTTCCCTTTTCACACACAATTAAAGTCAGTCTTTTCTACCAGAAAGAGACAAGAGTTGGGAACCTGGAGATTTGCCTGATGATGCTAACTTGCAGCTGCTTTGTGAGATTAAGTGAAAAAATAAACTGCAACAATGCTTTGGCAACAAACTCAAACACACAAAAATCGGGTCTTATACAAGTTCATCTTGACTGAAATTCAAGAACAAGTTAAAGGAAGCTTTCACCTACTGGTCCCCAATTTCAGAAGGCAACTTTGTATGATTGCTGTTGTGAGACATTGCCATCAATCTGAAGTGTCCCTTTCAATGTCACATTAACCTCTATGAATCGCTCTGCCATCTTCCTGTAAATACATAGTCCTCATTCTTCCCTTTCCCCTTACCCATTCTCTTTGATTCTTTCATTCACCCTGCGCTGAACCTTCACTTCTCTTTTGGGCTTTCTTCATATCCTCACCTCCAGGCCTGAAATTCTACTTTCTCCCTACTGAGTCCTCTGACCATCTCGTCTCTGCCATGGACCACTCACTCCCAAAAGCCTCCTTTCTTGATATCAGCAAATGGTGCAGATGCCAGTGGGAAGGACTTGCAGTGTAGAAGAAGTAACAGAACACGCCTAAGATAAATAGGGTGCTATATTGAAGAAAGTCGAAGCCAATACGACAGCAGATGGTGTAGACAAACTCAATATGAAGCTGGTCAACCCGTTGCATTTGCCACATGGTAATTTATGAGCCACATATACAACTCAGAAGTGGGGCAACCTTGGTGGGTGGTGTTCGTTGACTCTCTTTACTCAAGAGCTACACCACAATCAATTCTTTTTATATATTTGTCCAAGAGACAGAGCACCTCACAATTTGTAAGCTGTTCTTTTAGAAAGCCAGCAACTCGTGAGGAGTCACCTTCATATGCTAACTGCAAACAACTTCCTCTAACGATCAAAGAAAACTTATCATCTCTCTACTTCTCACTGGGTTTCAATTTGAAACAGAATGCTGCTGCTTCTCTCACCGCACACTGAGAAGTCAGTGTGCATTCTTCTATCTGGACCAGAAGGATAAAGCCACCTCTCCTTGGGGCAACTTGCTTCCTCTCTCTTCCGTAGGCTGTGGAAGAAACCAAAGATGGACTCAGGAGTGACCAACACCACTGTGCCTTAACTTGCAATAATGTTAAGAATCTTGCTTAGGAAATTTAATCTGAAATTAGTGAAAAATCTGCATCCAAGTCACTATCAATAAATAGATCAACTCAAAATTTCCAATGGTTACCCTGGAATACAGCATGAAGGCCACATTTATCAAATTGGTACCATCAGAGAGCAACCTCTGTCTCCAATGTTTCAACTGCAATTTTCAGTAACTCAACTCCCAGCAAAACAATCTACTAGCTACTACCTTAGAACATCATGTGGGTTCACGGTCTAATTTCGCGTTTACATGCCTGTCTTTTGGTGACGTCCACCTCTTTGCTTCACAGTTGATCCAAACAACAGCTTCCTTGTGGATCTACCCTGAAGATGGATGCCATCTGTAATTCCTTGCCAGCTACTCAAACCCTAAGGAGCCCTCTCCTCTCTAATCAGAGATCTCACCTTCCACCTTGATTAGAGGCCTCCTTGTGTGCTGTTTGCTAGAAAACATTTACCTGTGTCCCTTCCTCAACACCAAATTCAGTTGTTTCAGGTTCTGTGGGGACGTTTCAGAATATCAGTTCCTTGGAGACAATAACATTTCTAGGTAGAACCTTTATAAAACTCAAGAAAGGCATTCATTCTATTTGCCAATGGATCACTTTGTTGAATCCCTGCGTCTTAAACTTCAGTGCATAATCAATGTTAAACATTCAATTTCACATTTATCTAACTGTAAAGACTTCTGACAAATTAAGAATAGCTTTATAAAAGACTATTACTAGGCATTAACGTAAGCCTGAGATAACACCCTGAAATCTAACAGCAGAATACAGATTGAAGCCTATGAAAAAAGAGCAGAGATTTAAAAACTTTAAATCGGCAGTAATGTACTGATTTTTAAGACATCTTTTCAATATAGCTAATAGTCTGACCGTTAACACAGTGCTACAAGGTTTTCCCCTCACAATCAGGATCTGTAGGATTGATTCCATCAAACACTGATGACCAAAACCAAACATGCAAATTAGGTTGTGTTAAAAAGAAACTAAGACAAGCCTGACTGTACACTCAGCTAGATTCTGAAAGGAGTATTCTGTTTGACTACCTTGGACAATGGAGCATTCTACAAGGAACTGGGGGAAATAAATTAGGGAAGGTGACAGTGCATAGAAAAATAAATATAAGTGACAATGACAAATTTTACACCAGCTGCACTGTGAGTATACATATATAGAAGTACTGAACACATTTTTTATGCAATAGTAACCATTTCCATTCAAACATTGTCAGTTCAGTGAACCAGGTGGACTGACTTCCCTCAATTAGTTGGATGGTTGGTTGAACCCACAAATGTTTAGTCAAAAAAACTTTGTTCATAACTTAAACTGGCCTTAAAGGTTGAAGCATTGATAGCAATAGAAAGTATTTTCTAAACTTAAAGTAACACACAAAATGTTGTGTCACAGACCACCCACTGCCTGCCAAAGACGTGAGCTCCCTGTGCTCAGCGCAGAGCAGTTCCCAGAAGGTGACTATAGGCCCAGAAGTCTGCTTCCCCGCCCCACTTGCATGTTGAGGTTGCCATGTGCTTTGTTCTTATGAAAGAAACATGTGCATAAAAGGTATGGGGTATTGGGGGTGGGGAGCAGAAGACAGGGCCAGCACTGGTGCCTTCTTCACAATCCCCCTGCCCCTATCTGTCCAGGGTCCCTTCCTTTCAGACTTTCATCACTGCTACCTTCTGGTCACCCTGGTTGGGCGAAATGTCATAAGGCAAGACTTCTTTTCCCAAATCTGGTATTTATTCATGTCTAAGGAGGCTCCAAAAAGTTCATGGAAGATGAGCATAAGGAAAAAATTCTGCATGGATTTCAAAGTTATTTTTGCACAAAAATAAGTTTACCTTGTTATTCTATTTTTCCATGAACTTTGTGAAATGTACTCCTATTTGCCTACTGGAAGCTTAAAGGGAGACCTAGGAAGGAACCCAGTTATCTGGTAAGCTGAGAGCAGGGACCCTGAGTCACAACTGACATTTGATTGTAATAACAATGAGGGTGGAAATGAAGATAAACACAACTCCCTTTACTGTTCATTTTTTTTTTTTGAAGAGATCTTTTTAAAATTCTGTTCAAACAGAAATTTCTAAAGCTTTTCCTGTATACTGTTTTAAAAAATTATTTCAATCAAAACTGAGCTAAGCAGAATTTAAAGAATCCCTCTATAACATCGCAAAGAGAAGCCTTGTGAAGCCTTTTGCAATTTATTTCCCCAGAGGCGTTCACTGTCATCTCTAGGGCATCACCATAGCCAGTTTGAAAGTCAAGGATTCAAGTCACAGTCCATCTGAGAAAACTGGTGTGGTATCCTTACCACCACGCAGCGCAGATGTTCCTTTGTCTTCCTAAACATCGAATTCACAGTGAACTTGGATGAGCTCGCATCTCCATTGCAGCTTCCTGGAACTAACATCATGCTGGACCAGTGACAATCCTGGGATGGGAAAGCAGAGTCAAACCTGATGTGTCTCAAAGACCAGGGAAATGAAACACACGCCACCTAATTGTCATACAATCTCCTTAACTGTGAGCTAATATTAGCATTTGCATGGAAAGACAATAGATAGCATAAGGTAAAAATCTCATTATTTTGATTATATATATATATATGAATCGCTTTTTCTTGATTTGAATAGATCCCCTCTTTTTTCCAACTTGTGCTGTTATTGGGTTTTCCAAATATAATGGTGTTTCTGACCAGTATTAATTGCAGCTTAATGGCTGTTAAGCATGGAATTGTGTGCAAACACACAGTTTCCCCACCTTTGACTGTTCCTTGCCTCTGGCCTCTGTCAGGGAGGCTTGCTAACTGCATCTCAGGGGAGCAATCACACAGCTTGACTCGGCCTGTGGCTCTGACTGTGGGGACTTCCTGAAGTCACAACCACTTTGGCGTCCAGAACTGGGGCACACGGCGTGTCTACTCTTCATAAAATCCAGAGATTGCAAGGGAAGTGCGGAACATGAGGGCTGATTAGGGATGCACCTTAAATGGTATCAAGGGAGCCAGTTAGCAATGCAAAATATGAGATAATATAAACATAACATTCACTGCCTGCCAGTTGATCACTTATGTGAGTACCACAGAAAGCAAAATGCAGCAGAAAAAAAAAAAATATACACTGGTGATCAGCAACAAATACAAGATTTCCTCCAAGGTAATTTTTGCATAGAAGTTCAGTTCCATGGAGAAAATGCATAATCAACTGACATGGAATGATGCACCTGCTGGATTTGATAGGTCTATTTGTCTTTCTGGAACTTGCTTGGTATTAGTCATTTCTAATGGGTATACCTAGTTCTTTCATACGCATCCCTTTGCTTTCTTCTTCCATGTTACAGATTTAGAGAATCTCAGGTGAGGAGATGTATTTGACTCTTTAACCTTCTTCTGCGACTATAATAGCATGATTCCACTTTCACTTGGAAGAAGCCAAAGTAATTTTAATTCAGGAATTTCTTCTTTAATTGTTAGTGTTTAAGGGACCGTGCATCAGGTTTAGCAATGTTCTGGTGTAGTCCCTCTGTCGGCCCAGGCTTCAGTAGAGAGGAGAAAAAAGTCTTTATAGAAGCCTTGGCCTAATTAACAAGAATGAACTAGATTTTATGATGAACAATTTATAGGCAGTTAATAGAGCTCACACAAGGTAGCCAGGAGCTAGATAATTTTTCATAAAAGGAATCTCAGTTACACTCCTAATCCCTGATCTCTTGATATTGCAACTAACAGCACTGACGATTGCTACTTTTATAAGCTCCGATTTACTGACAAATGTTGCGTTTTAAACCGTCATGCGAAGACTGTAAGTGCAGCAAATACTTGTCTCTCTGCCTATATCCTTCAAGTTTTTTGCCAAGCAGTTTAGATCTTTGAAAAATTATCAAATATAGAAGAGTAAAGATTCTCCATCCTAGCACTAATAATGACAATAACAAACAATAGCAAATTGCTAACTATCCTGAGTATTTGTGGAAAAGTAGAAATTTGGGATTTGGTTTATTCCAAGAACATGAGCTATTGTAATGACTTGTATGTGAACAGAGCAAATACTTCTCAAAGTTACAAATTATATATAAAAACAGATGTCCAGTAGTCATTGTTATTGTCATTGTTTATTTAAGAAGCAGGGAGAAACAAAGATCTCCCATTCTCTGGTTCACTCCCCAGATGTCCACAACAGCTAGGGCTGGGCCAACCCAAATTCAGGAATCTGGAACTAGGTCTAAGTCTCAATGTGGGTAGCAGGGACCCAACCACTTACACCATCATCTGCTGCTTCCCAGGGCCCACATTAGCAGCAAGATGGAGTCAGGGTTCAATCCCAAGCAAACCAATGTAGGACACAGGTGATTCAAGTAGGGTTGTAGCTGTTACACCAAATTCCATCCCAATATTTTAACTTTTATTTAATATAAATTTCCAAAGTACAGCTTTTGGATTACAGTGGCTCCCCCTCATAACCTCCCTCCCACCCACAACTCTCCCATCTCCCATTCCCTCTCCCATTCCATTCACATCAAGATTCATTTTCAATTATCTTAATATATACATTGATCTTCTGTATAAAGATTTCAACAGTTTGCACCCACACAGAAACACAAAGTGTACAGTACTGTTTGAGTACTAGTTATAGCATTAGTTCACATAGTACAACACATTGAGAACAGAGATCCTACATGGGGAGTAAGTGCACAGTGACTCCTGTTGTTGAGTTAATTGACACTCTTGGTTTTGGCATCAGTAATCACCCGAGACTCTTGTCATGAGTTGCCAAGGCTATGGAAGCCTTTTGAGTTCGCCAACTCCAATCTTATTTAGACAAGGTCATAGTCAAAGTGGAAGTTCTCTCCTCCCTTCAGAGAAAGGTACCTTGTCGCTCCCCCATTCGCGGAGGAATGACACAGGACCCTGCGCTGTTCTTTTGTCTGCTCGGCCCTTCCCGGGTTTGCTGCTGGTTCTTCCCAGGTTGGCTGCCGATCCTTCCACCTCCATGGAAGGGCGGCTCCCCCTGCCACTTTCCCCACTTCCGTGGGGGAGCGGCACACCACCGGCCGGCTCTCTCGGGGGCTGCTCAGATGTTATCCGGATGTTCCCCTTAGATGTTCCTGGTGCATGTTGTCTCTCTCCTCCTTTATAGTCCTCTTCCACCAATCCCAACTCTGCTACCCACACGCCGAGCACGCTGCTCTCCTCCAATCAGGAGCAGGATCAGCTCCTGCAGGTTATTGGTCGAACTGGAGGCAGCTGTGTAGAAGTTGTTTACTCCCTTCTCAGTGCCATATTGTGGGAGAGCAGATGCATAGAATAAGTCTTAATTCCAGTAACTTAGTCTAGTCCGAGTTGCTCCCCACAGTGCCTCTCCTTCTTTGATGACCTGTTCTTTCCACTGGGATCTCACTTGCAGAGATCTTTCATTTAGTACCCCCCCCCCCAGAGTGTCTTGGCTTTCCATTCCTAAAATACTCTCATGGGCTCTTTAGCCAGATCCACATGCCTTAAGGGCTGATTCTGAGGCCAGAGTGCTGTTTAGGACATCTGCCATTCTATGAATCTGCTGTGTATCCCACTTCCCATGTTGGATCGTTCTCTCCCTTTTTGATTCTATCAGCTAGTATTAGCAGACACTATTCTTGTTTATGTGATCCCTTTGACTCTTAGACCTATCAGTGTGATCAATTATGAACTAAAACTGATCACAAAAGTAATATCTTTAAAGGTCAGAATTTAAGTTAGGTGAGCCCTAGGAGAATTCTCAATATACTGTTAGCACTTGCTGCCTTACTGCCTTTCCTATTAAAGTTATAACAAAAAACCAATGCATATTGTGTGGGCAGAACTGGGTAACTGAATATATACTGACCTTAGCTACCTCAGTTGTCCCTTGCTCTCTACAGTGTTAATGTTCGAGTTAAACACTTCCTCCAGGAAGCCTTCCCTGAACACAGATCTCTCTCATATGCCTTATTATCACCCTGTTCTTCCTCCTAGCATGAAAGTTAATACGACTGGGTTGTACCTGCCACAATACTGTTCACATCCCACCCCAGTTATGAACTCCTGAACCACAAAGACCACCATACTGCTAGTGTCCAGTCCAGCATAATGCCTGTACCACGATGCTTGTGTGAGCAAATCATGCTCAATTTTCCAAAGGCTGTTAATATAAATAAGAGCGAATACATCATCAGGAGTATGATCCAGCGATAAATTTCATTACGGAAATTGACAGCGGGTTTGTTTGTATTATAGAAAGTAGAACATTCAAACGTCATGACTATTCCTTTCTTGTGCCCAGCATGATAAATACTTTTAAGTATTATGTTCTATTTTGATCATCCACATTTTTAAAAGGACATGTTGCAGTTAATTAAGGAATGACTAGAATAAAAAGCCTCAAGCAGTCCGGCAAATAGGGTGGTTTAACCTGAAACAGATGTGTTAAATGTTACATTAATCATGTTCTCTGGGGACAAAAAGAAAGTGTGCTGCCCATTCCTCAAAGGGACAGAGCCATGGACCGTCGTCAAGTTATTGAGGCCCCACAAGTAACAGCTTCCTGACCTAACAGGAGGTTACGTGGCTATGGGGTCCACACCGTTTCTCAAGTGATTAGGGATTTAGTTCTGCCTGCCAGATGATCAGTTTTCATACAGGCTTGTGGTCCATCTCATTTCACTGTCATCTATGCCCACAAATCAGGTCCACCTCTCCTATCTCAGGGTTTCTCATTCACTGCATGGAGGCTATGAAAGTAGGTTCTTTTTTTTTATAGTAAGATTTTGCACTAGTGCAAAGGAAGTGACCCTGCCCCCCCACCCCAGATTTACCCCAGCACCACAGAGAGGCTGAGGCTCAAACAGAAGCAGGTGCAGAGCTGCTGAGTCACCTACAGGAAGAGACTATTCCCTCCACAATCAGGCTGCCTGGTAGGAAAAGGACGTGAAAACCCTGCTGGGTCTTGGACACTTTCTCCCTTTTATTGCCCTGGATCAGGTGCACAGAGCCGGTGCAGACCATTCCCCTGGCAATTGTACAGAGGACGCCAGCCCAGTTGGTTACCAGCCCATGACACCCCAATGAGCAGAAGGGCCCAACAACCCTCTACTCTGGATCCAAATAAAGGCTAGAAATGCTATTCTTCATTGCTAATGTCAACTAAAAATAACAGAGGTGCTTAGTTCAGACCTAAGGTTCACCTTGGAGATTTTTTCTAATTGTACATATCTCAAAAAAATGTCTTTTTTCCAAATGGAATTGGTCATTGACATGTGGATATGCTCCTAATAGCAAAATAAAAATATTCCCTGCCTGCAGCATTATAATAAAGTTGTCTTTTCCCATTTCATTGTCTCAGAACATTTAATCAATTGACATGACAACCAGGGCAAGGAGCCACCTTTATTAATTTATAATTGCAATAGTCGTTAACTTATTGATAGGATACTATTATTACTTTAGCTTGTTTTAAGAGTATTTGTATTAATTTTATTAATTTAAGCTATCAACTCTGGAGATTCAAGGAGAGAACCCTAAACATTTTTTAGTCTTATGTTCCTGTTCTGGTAAAAAGCCAGCCACAAGGAAAATTCTGAAGTGGATGAATTCTGCCTGGAAAAAACTAACCTCCCATTTAAAAGGGTTTTCAATTGTCCACCTAATTTTAAGTAACTGAGATCTTCCTTGTGTCAAACTTATCTACATTTTTTACTAAGTGAGATTTTGAAAGTGTATTTAACTGAGTCAGAACTGGACACATGGTAGGAGCTCAAAAATCTAAGAGTTCCCTTATTTTTCCAGCTCAGGAAAGAATCTTCAGTTATTTTTAAATCCATGAGAACATCAATAATTGTCTCCTACCTGCAGTATTGTGCCTGTGCCTTTGCTACTTACAACATGTAAGCCTTAAGGAGGGCGTCTGGTTTAGTGGTTAAGACACCAGTTAGGGGCTGGCGCCGCGGCTCACTAGGCTAATCCTCCACCTGCAGCGCTGGCACCCCAGGTTCTAGTCCCGGTTGCTCCTCTTCCAGTCCAGCTCTCTGCTGTGGCCCGGGAGTGCAGTGGAGGATGGCCCAGGTCCTTGGACCCTGCACCTGCATGGGAGATCAGGAGGAAGCACCTGGCTCCTGGCTCCCGGCTCCTGGCTTCGGATCAGCACAGCGCGCTGGCCACAATGTGCTGGCTGCAGCGGCTACTTGAGGGTGAACCAACAGAAAAAGGAAGACCTTTCTCTTTCACTAACTCTGCTAAAAAAAAAAAAAAACAAAAAACAAAAACAAAAAACACACACAACACAAAACAACAACCAAACACCAGTTGGGACACCTCCAAGCCATTTCAGAGTGCCGGGTTTTGATACCCAGCTCTAGCGCCAACTCCAGCTTCCTGTTCATGTGCACCCCGAGAGGCAGTAGGTCATTGTGTCCCTGCCACCCATGTGGGAGACACAGACTGGATTCCCAGTTTCTGGATTCAACCTGGCTCAGCCCCAGCTGTTGAGAGCATTTGGAGTGAGCAGGCAGATGGGAGCCCACCCACCCTGCCTCTCAAAATCAATCAGCATTACATTGTATATAATATATGCATATATTATAAAAGCTTTATTTCCCATTAAATAATTCGCATGTGCCCGGGTGTGTTTGAGCCGGGAAAAGCAGAACGAAAAGTTAAGTGTATTTGGGTGCAGAAGCCATCCTGCCAGCCACACATGATTTTCTCATTGTATGTATTTTCCATGAACTTTTTAAAGCTCCTTCCTGAAGGAAAACCGAAGCTTCTGAAGACATATCAATGGCCAGAGAGCAGCGCTCTGACCTCCACCCCCACTTAGACTAATCAGCCCCTGTGGCTCCCCTCTGACTCCTGCACAGAGCCCTGCTTCCCAGCCTTTATCTCCCTGGAAATACAACAGGACTCTCTTGGCCCCATCTCAATCCTGGCAGCAGCCAGCTATGTTCTGACAAGACAAGCCTTGTCCCTGGCGGACAATGGGAAGTAGATCTGGTAAAAATGCTCAATTCCAAACATGGAAATGAATTAGCTAAACTGCCTTGGCAATGATTTTCCGCAGTAACGAGGAGCATGAGCAAAGGCATTCCTTAGCACAATTGTGTGTACATGACAAGCGGCTGGTTCATTCACTTAACATGTTTTGCATAAGTTGTGATTAATCGTCTGCATTTTTTCTGATATTGTCTCCATCTTATTGTGCATTGTAGGTCTTAAACAATGGTTGTGTTTCAAATATTTGAGAACATACCAGACAGGGATCCTCCACCCAATTACCCAAAATATTATAAATACTGGCTAACTTGGGAATCTGCATCCCACATTTCTTTCCCCACCAAGCTGGTAAAATGCTGTGCATATATGCATTCACATGCAAATTCCTTGCTGAACCTAAGTAGATGCACAAAGCCGTTGTCACTCTGTTCTTTGTGCAGGCACAAAGTGTTAGAGCAAGAACTAAATCCCATGTACAGTTCAGGGCATCTTTGAACAGCACACCCTCCCTTGTAGAAAGTGGGCCATGCATCCAGACATCCTAGTATTTTGACATAAGCCCTGTCAGATAGAAGATTCCATGCTACCAGATACACTCCTTTTGAAAATGTCATCCAGGGTAGAAATTGATTTTCTGCCTCAAATGCAGCTGCTGCTCTGAGAAACCTCCTATCCTATTAGAAGTGTCCCTGTTCTACCTCCATCTAGACATAGACTACATGATGGGATTGACATATTTACAGGGATGCAAAGTTCTCATTGATGCATTCATGTATTCAACAAGCATACACAAGCCACTGTTACGCTATCTATACGCTAGGGATCTGGCAATGAACAAGATGGCACAGGTCCCTGTTCACAGAACTCTGTGTGTGTGTGTGTGTGTGCGTGTGTGTGTGTGTGAGAAAGAGAGCAGGTAGTAAGTAAATAATGCAAGGTGATTTTATGTAGTGTATTTTTGCTGAGAGAATAAGTCAAACAAGGTAACGTGATAGAGAAAGACTATTTTGGACAGGGCAATCAAGGAAAACCTCTCCCAAGATGGCGAGACTTGAATAAAATCATACATGATTACAGGTTTTAAGTAATCTGGTAGAAAGGACATAGAGACAGAAGACTCAGGTTCCAATTTTTTTTTTTTTTGAGTCTGTAGGCAAATTCCTTGAAGCCATCTACCTTGAAGACAGAAATGATAGCCCATTGGGAAATTTTTCATTTTCCTTAAAAAAAAAAAAAGTTCATAGAAGTTCCATTTAATGACCTTTTCTATTATGATATTTATATCATGACTAAAACCCACTAAGTCTACCTTGCTAAATATGAATACCTTGAATCAATCATTCTCAACCCAGTAAGCACATTAAATTCACACAAGAGACCCTTCAAAAAATAGCCACAGCTGTGCCCAACTCCTGTCAATTTAATCTGTCCCCAAGGACGGAGCCCTAGCATTGGCCTTTCTAGCAGGTTACATGAATCCCAAGTTGTGCAAATCCTAACTTTGCTGGTATTGCTTTAAGTGCTGTAGTAACAAATGGAATATGAACAACTAGTAAGGACTTACAGGTGCAGTACACAGACAAAAACACTGAGGAGCAGGGGTCTTTAAAGACTAGTGATTCCATTATGCCTAGATACTCCACTGCCTTAAGTGAAACTACCTTATGTAAAAAAAAATAACTTGAAACAATTCAACATTTTCATAGCTAGTTTACCCAAGGTGATTTAACATAATCTATCTGTAACAGAAACTAAAAAAATCTGCAATGCCATCAGCAAGCCAGATTCAGAGCAGAGGTGATATGTATATTTCTAGTGTTACCAATTTTTTTCAACTTACGCTACAGAGATCACACACTCTTGAGGTTAAATACTGCCCTGCTCTCTTCAAACGATTGTAAATCTCACACCTCCACCCACACATTAAATCAGTCCAAACCAGATGGAGGTTAGTGTGTTAGGCTAGAATGACAGTCTTGCCCAAGTCTTTCCTTGCATTGCCCATAACTGTTGTTCTAGTGCCTTGCTAGGTTTCAGACATTTAAGTACAGTTATGCTATCCTAAGCCTTTCTGGGAGCTATTTAGTATCCGATATCACCACATGGAGTAGCTCAGTAATCATTTTTGGATTGGTCAGAAGTATTTCAGCTAAGACACAGTTTAGACTCCTCTCACTGTGGTTTCCATCACCCCCACACATGACCGTTTCTTCTGTCTGCTCATACCTCTTCTCCAACGTTCAAGGTCCAAATTGCCTCGTCTTCTTTTTCCACCAACCACCCTTCTAGAATGCACAATTTTGGTTATGTATTTACCTATAAAACCACCATTGACTAGTCTCCCTGATTGCTTTTCTCCTTGACTGAACTGAAATGTAAGTCCTTACAAGATAAAAAGTCTATCTTACACTGCTCTCCCTCAATACCTTCTCTAAAATTAGACTAGAACCAGGCATACAACAAGGACTTGCACGATACGCAACCAATGGAACCAATTTTGGATGAGTCTTCTTGCCTCAGGCCTCAAGAATAAGAGCTTGATCTAAATCACGTATTCGAAAGCAAGTAGAAGAATCGACCTAGAGTGTATGCTGGCGAGAAACAAGTAGTTTCAGAGACAGGAGAAAAGATCTCAGAATTTGAAGGCAGAACCAGATTGGAAAATTCAGGCGCATGTTCTCATTTATATATGAGATCCAAGAAGAGTAAAGTTTTAGAACTCCAGGGGCTGTGGGGAGAAGACATGGAGAGGTATTAAACAAAGGGTATGAAGATTATGCAGGATCAATAAATTCTGAGGATCTAACCTACAGCATGGCAACCATAGTTAATACATAGTTAATACAGTGGCATTTGAGATTTGTTGACAATAGATCCTAAATGTTCTCACTGGGGAAGAAAATGTTCCTATGTGAGGTAGTGATGTTTATTAGCTTGATAATCATTTCACAATGTGTACATATTTTTTGGATATGTGCAAAGTATATACAATTCTTATTTGCCAGTTCCACTTTAATAAACCTGCAAGCAGAGAGAAATTTCAGCTTTGTAAAATGGGTTTGCAGAATTGCTATGGGAATAGTTACTATATATACAGCAACTATACAGTGATGACTACAGTGCTTGATCAATAACAGCTATTGTTTTAATGATCCAAAACCGCTCTAAGAAAGAACTTTCCATGTATCTTTACCTGGATGAGACAGGATATTAAATAATATTTAGGCAGAGGAAACTCTGCGAGAAGCAGTCACTGAGTCACACTGAATACTTAAATCCAAGTGCATTGTGGATTTACGAGGGAAGACTTCTCTTGTACTTCCCTCCCATCCCCGAAATGCAGCATTCTTCCTTCCTCACACAAAGCCTTAGAACCTCCATGTTCTAGGAACCACAACAACGTAGTACAAAGGGAAGAGCTTAAGATTTGGAATTGGCATTCTGGTTGCATTGGAAGAAATTGAGCAAATATCTCAATCTCTGACACCCTCATTTGATCAGTGATAAAGTGAGCAAATTTACTCAATGATTGTCTTAAGATAAATACAATGTGTAATACTTACCGACACCTTGTTGTAGAGACCAGCTAAGGAACCTAGTAATCCAAACAGTCAACCAATACCAAGTTGGGCCTCATATCTATTGTAAACAAAGAAGCATGAAACATGCAAAATAGAGGCAGAGAACACAGTCTGAGAGGCCACTGCAACATACCCAAGAGAACAAAACTCTAGGACACACACGGACTCAGAGAGCTTGACCAGCCCTCGAAGGCCAGTTTCCCAGGTCGGGCTTGAAATCGTGCCAGCCAAGTTGGTGCACCTGCTCTTCCCAAACAGGTGCTGGCCTTTTCCTTTTATCCTGCGCCTTCTTGGTGCTCTAACCAGCCAGTCACCCAGAGCCTTCCCTCTCCTTAAACCCTCCCACTGTTACTATGAATCTTAAATGGCCCTTTTTCCCCCGAGGCTTTTTGTAACTCTTGTAACTTAGTTGTTCACCCTTGAAACCTGGTTTAACTGTGCTAGCTTCCTGTTGAGGCAGTTCACATCACGTATTTACACATTGTCTTACTGCTCCTGGATTCCAAATCATACAACTGGATCTTTTCCACCACATATTCAACAATTTGCTTATAGAAGATTTTTTTAAAAGTTGAATTTATCCATGCAATCTGATTGCAATATTATCAGATCTTAATCCCGATTTGGATAAAACTATTTTCATTTATTCCTTAAACAGTCATTAGTGCCTATGATGCATCATACACTGAATAAGTCAATGGGATACATGGAAATAAACAGCCGACTGCAGTAGCAGGTTATTGGGTTTTCATAACAAGAAGTACAAGGTAGGACCTGGATTGGGGGCTAAATACTTGCTGCTTAACATTCTCCCAAGGACTTCTGACTTAGAGAAGAACTTTGAGTAGGTGACCCATGAATCGGAAAGCTGCCTTTGCTGTCTATCCAAAAAGAGCAGGAACAGAATCTACGCTCAGAGAAGATAGGAAGTGAAAGTCTCTCTCCTTTCTCCATATTGAACTTGCAGTTTTCTGTCAAAGGGAAATATTGAACAAATTGATATGTATCTTTAGCCTCCTAGGAAACCTTCATGTTACATGCAAATAATTATCACAATTCTTTCACTTTTTTACTGGTTCAGAGCAATCGCACCTTGGAAATAGACAATAGTGTTGAAAAACAGTAACTATCTGAACTTCTATCCACAATGAACTTAAGGCTAGAAAATAGTGCATTTTCATATTCCTTCTCTATTTCTGTTTGGGATTATAGATGATGAAAGGGAGATTTTATGTAGCAGTTGGTGACAAAATGTATTTCTTATTAATGTGTAATATTTGCTACATTAATAATTTTCTGGTTTTAATTATTGATGCAAACTTAATTGTGCCCCATGTCCCTTTTTCTTGCAGCTCAATAAAAACTATATATTTCTTTAATTAGGCTTCACTTGAAGACTACAAAACAATGCAGTAGTGGTTTCTTGCTAATTCACCTATGTACAGCTGGGAAAGAAGTGGAATTAGTGTCTTCAGCATGGTTTTGCAAGAAAAAATATCTAACTGCTGTGAAAGTGCGACTTTCCTCTGCACAGTTAACCTCACCCAGAGGCCAGGGATATGCGGCCAAGCGAAGCCAACACTGCAGCAGGGGGTGGGTTGCTCCCCTTCCTGGCTCTGGGGAGAGATTTCATTGATTTCAGTAGAGATAGAAGAGAAAATTGGGGTCACCTACATGGTTATCATATAGTCTCTCCGCTTTCATTCTCGGCATCACTAGAAACATCATCTTAGTGTTTCCTGCCCGTTTGCAACCCTTTGTTGTGATGCTTCACTCACTGTCGCTGGGAATGTTATAAACACTTTATTTCGCATCCAGATATTTCAAAAACAATGAAAATAATCAATCAATGGAAGGAAACTAAACGTTTGTTAAACGCCTGGCCCAGATTGTAGGTTAGTGCTTCCAATCAATTATTTTAGTCTCCAGGGTCACAATCACATATGTCAATACAATCATGAAGGAAGAACACAGATTAGGCTTGAGAAACAAGGGGCCCTCAGAGTTCCATCTTTCTTTTTCCAGTCTTGATAAAGAAAGGAGCACAGAATAAAGGTTTCCCATTGGGAGGCCAGCACGAGAGCAAGTACAACTATGAGTGGCCATTCACACTGGCTCTGAGCACCAGGTAGACCAGTAGGACTAACGGGATGGCACCATCCCACCCAAGCAATACTTAGCTGCAGCCCATCACTAACATGTGAAAGCCAGTTTTGATATTGATCCATCTTCTACAATTGTGAATAAAGATGAAAAATAGTTTTTGAGTGAACTTGCCTAATTTTGCAATGCGGTCTCAAGTTTTCTAAAAGCGCAGTGCAATAAGTATCTACCTATCTGACTCAGGAGCCTCTGGCTTGATATTCCTGCCACAGAGCTTCTCAGCACAGGTGAGACACAGGATTCTACACTGCGAGTGTCAGTGCCCTACAACTCCTCTTAGGCCAACTGCAATAGTCGCCAGCGACATACCTTTAGAAAGCAAAGAACCTTGAACCGATTCCCACCCCAAAAACGTTCCTGAACACAGTTCGCACTTTTAAGATTAGTTTATAAGCCTTATATGCACTTAAGATAGTTGCAAAATACTAAAACTGGGGAACAAAAAAATAAGACCGCAGACCCATAATCCAAACACAACTGCCATAAACAATGCTACACACTCCCATTTAGGATTCCGAATTACGCTTGTAGCTAGTAATCTTTAAGTCAGTGTAATCATATAACATATACAATTCTTCATAGTCCTTTGGCCCATAACTTATTACATTAAGAGGTGCAGTATGTGATTTACTTTTTTATTTCATGGCCACATAAACATTATTGAATCTTATACTAGTCTGCAAAATCAACTTCATTTAGGGTTTCTTTTGGAGGAAAAAAAATCTAAATATTACATAAAATGTAGACAACACTTTCTTGCATAAGCTATTTTTCATTTACTAAATTATTAGCATAGATTTTAAAGAGTGTAATGTGTTGATAGTTGTGCACACTTCTATGGCTATTAAACTTGTCATAAAAATCATTGTTTTCAAAAGTATTACCAATTTATACTTCGATTTACAGGTGTAACTACATGTTTATCAACATATAAAGTCTTAAAAATTAAGTGAATTTGGGTAACAAATTTCATCACAGGTAGGAAGAAAAATCATCTCCGTTTTCCCCAGTGCTAACTGTAAGAATTAATACCTACTCAATGATTTCTCACCTTCAATAATTAAACATTTTGGTGTTCAGTAATTTAAAAGATCAAAAGATCCATGTCATTTACTCCACCTCAATCTATGATGCAGATAGGCATAAAAATGTGGATATAATAGTTCTACACGTAACACCTATACATACATACAGAGGAAGGCACAAACTATTTTATTCTATGTGCATAGACTTGATGAGATGGTGAAAGACGCGCACTGACAAGTGCAGATCGATTTGCACGCTAGCTCACTGCTAGCCAAAGCTTGTGCTATCCAGAGTCACCGAGCACCTGCCCTTAGCCTTACAAATGCGCTGCCCGAGAGAAAGCGCCATGCTCTCCTACGTTTCTTTCCTCCCGCAGCGCCCATGACCACACACACTTAGTAACCGGGGACAACACGAGTGCGCCAACTCAGGAGTCTAGACACGAGGTGGCTGGTCCTCTGGCCCGGGGGTCACTAACCTCAAGCTCCTGGCAGGGGCTAGAGAGGCGGCGTCCTGCACTCCCGACTCCTCTCCCAGGCTCCCAGGGCCGTGGCCACCTTGGCGTCCTTGTAGCCAGGTCATCAGCGAGCCTGTCTTCCGCTGCCTGCCCTCTGGGTACGGCGCTGGACTTCTGCAGCCTCCTGGGCAGCCCCTCTCCCCTCTACACAGCTCACTTCTTCCTGGCGAAATCCAGGAGAATTTATCTAAAGCACCACGCCCTTCCAACGCACAGCACCTGAGGACATCACCACACCCCCCTCACAACCCCCTGACTGCATCAGCTTCACCCAGGTTTAGCTCCTTCTCCAGAAATCAAAAGGCCCTGATTAGGGGCCTTAACTGCGCCTGCAAAACCCTTTCTGCCCCTGTCACATACCCAGCTCAGCAACACCCTCCTACTCGCTAGTCCCTGAGCACACGCCAGGGGAGGGGCTTCACCCCAAAGAGAAGGAATCTGGGGGCCGTCCTCGCATCTGTCCACCACAGCGCCTTCCCTCCCCTTGCTTCTCCCTCCACAACTGCTTTGACCTCTCCACGCTGCCTGATCCCATTAGCTGATGGCTCCAGTGCCATCGCCATTCAGTGCCTGTCACTGGGGTAAAAACCTGACTGTTGGAGCCTTTTCCCTGCCACTTGAGAAGTATAATAAAGAGTTGTCACAAATGAAATCTGCACAAAAGCTGATGGTGATGTCAATAACAGGTATGGTTTTTGTAACAGGAATGTAGGTTGACTCTTGAAATCCTACATTTATCATTAGTACACGCTATTCAGTGGGACTTACCTCTCTTGATAGAGAAAATTCAAACTTCAAAGCATTTTAGAAAATGACAGACATCTGAAAGTCCCATTTTTATTGCAAAGAAAATACCTTTTACCAAGAAGTTAAAATTTCCCACAAAATGTAAAGTGACTAAAAAAGAAAAAATAAGAGTAATACAGGTGTTATTATTCCCAGTAAGATAACTCACAGGCATGTTGATTTAGGAAAATCTTCAAACATTTGCTCAGGCACCCATGGGGTAAATTCCCTTCTCCCAATGGAAGGAAAATGCTTTGTGGAGTTTTTTGGGGTTTCTTTTTGTTTGTTTGCTTCTTTGCCTATGAAATATTTTATACCATTTTTAAGGGCAAACTATAAGAAATATTTATGTTTGGAGAAGAAATCCATCCATATCAGTCCAAATTAAATTTTAAGAACAGATAAACATTCTGATAAACAAAATCAGTGATTTCTAAGGTGCTTTTCTGAACATAAAAACGGATCTCACTGTCCCATTTTGGCTTGAACACTGACATAACGTGTCGGGATGTTGAAGAGCAGTGGTGTCATTTTGGGTCTTACAAACACAGGACAGTACTTCGTGGCTTAGACAAGAAGGACTGAGCTTTGTAGCTACCCTGCTCGGAGCTGCAGCCGAAACCATCAGCTCACTTCATGCGTGGAAGAAAATTCTCCAAATGATTCCCATTAAACAATCTTCAATCGGAGAAATGACAAGTTTGTTTAAAAGAAAAGTATGTCCTACTTCACCGATTTTTATTCCTGAAACTTTCATTCAGAACTGAAAAATTTGTTGTGTCAACTAAATGGCTATAAATAGATGGACTTGAACTTTTTATAGTACATGGATACACTGGATCAAGTCACAAAATGCCACTATTTTCCTCTGATTGTCAACTCAGCGTGTTGGTTGACACTTAGAGAAAAACATTCCTGTAGCCATTATTTGCAACGTGGGTTACTTGATGAGGGTATACCAATGTCCTCCTAACTTGGAAGTTCAATGTGATAATCAATCATTTCTGCACTTTTGGTTTGTGCCAGGGATGATATTTGAAAAACTTGTGATAGGTTTTTCAGTCATTTGACAAAAACAATAATTTCCAAAGAACAGAGAGTAGAAATAGTAATTGCAAAACAGAAAGCTCACTTTTAAAGCATTTTCTTGTTTTTTTTTAATTATTTTTAAACATAAAAACAAGCTAACTTTAATATTGGATCTACTCTTCATTCCTATTGGCTGAGAAGAGATATTCCCTACGTGGTATAAATTGAGAAGCATTCAGCGTCTTCAACTTGTGTTGGCCTTGCCTTGATTTCTGGTAACTAAACTTCAGTTCAAAGGTACTGGCAACCACCCTTGAAAGGCAGAGATCATCTGGCACAGGTTGTGCATGAAGTCCTTAGCACACAAGGTTACTTCTGAAATGTCAATGGTGGTTTTCTGATGGGTCTCTAGCAGAGTCAAACCCCGGACAGTCAAATTTGAAGCAAGTACAGCAAAAGGAAAAAACCCTCTCTCCAGACAAAATGAATCCACACAGAGCATGAGGCATTTCCTCTGGGCCTATCAGGGCAGGATTCTTTGCAGCTGAACCTCTCTGGCAGTTCTGAGATCCAGGGGAACAGAGACAGGGAACAGAAACAGCAAACAGGCAAGGAGAGCATCTACACACACGTGTGCGTATTTAAAAGCAGGTGGCCACAAAGCAGCAGAAGATGCTGTCTCAATGCCCAGAGATGTGTCTCTTCCCACAGTACACACTTTAATCTGTTCCTATTTAGCTGTTAATTCATTCTAGAAACTCATAATGGTTAAAACTGACATCTGGAATTCCATCAAAAATTTACAGATGTTTCTCATATCTAGGTAGCTGGTAAGGGTAATTTTCATGTCATTTCAGTAAAACAAAAGAACAGAACTCCGTCGGTTTGCATGTTGAATGGAAAGCACTACCCACAGCGTGACAGAAAATAGGGCTACGGCTACTCACTGCAACACTCAGCTTCGAGGACAAGATTAACTCCAGCTTCCTGACATCGCCTTCAAACTGGTCAGCATTTGAGTTCCAGTCTGCAGCAAAGTCCTTGTGGCAGGTGTATTTCGAATTTCACTTTCTGGTCATATTTATCCAAGCTTAGGTAGATTCCAAAATTGACTTTAACACCTCTAACCATTATCATCTCATTCTCCCCAAAAATGTAACCCTAAGTTTCCGCCAGGGAAATGCCAAAGCCTGACTTTCCTTCATTTGTTTCTTGGTCTTGATCAGTTTCCAGCTGGGATCTGTTTCTTAACGTCTTGTGGAAGAGAAGCAGCTTGTTTTTACAATGCAGCAAGACCTAGGGATTTGTAACACGGAAAACCAAGCAATTGTTTCAATATTTCTCCCAGTAGTTTTCAGAGGGCAGAATAAGACAAGTGTGTTTAATCAGAGAACTTTTCAAAGCGGCTCAGGGTATCAGTGTAGAGACACTGAACTTGGCCAGTTCTGCCTATTGAGATTCAGACTATCTTGAGTTCAATGACAAGACCCTTCAGAGAGCTTCCCAGGAAAAACAGGGACTTGTGGATGCTAGTTCATATACGCCAACTCCCTCCTGGAAGACCAGTCATATTTCTTTGATTCAGGATACCCACTTTCCACAGTTACCGACACAGATTCAGGAAGCAATTTTCAATCAAGATATCTTTTTAATGTGGCAATATTTTTTAAAATAATTTAGTCAATGGTGAGTCTTAAAGAAGTTGTTCTGTAGAGTTGATAAAATGAGAAAGATATTCCAATAAAAATGAAGATGACATTAAGAAAAACCTTTAAAAAAAAAACTGGTCCTTAATATTGTTCCCTAAAGCAGATCTATTGCAAAACCTTAGCAAATGAGGAAAAATGGAGAAAGAAAATAAAATCTGCACCATGGTAGGGATCTTAGCTATTAGACACTGGATCTATGTTTCAAAGCATGTGGAATGCTTCTCTAGACTAAATTTAGTATCCTTGTGGGGGAGAGAATTCACTTGTTGTTTATAAGAAAAGTGTGTGTGACTGTGTGTGTGTGTGTGTGTGGACCCCAAGTAATTCAAAGCACATTAGAGACCTTAAGACCATATCTACAACACAACAATTACTGTTTTCATGAAAAATAAATGATTATAGGTGGTTTAGAATGGCAAAAGGAAATTTTTTTTCATTACAAAGTTCTAATTTGACCTGCTTTGACACTTTCAGGGGGAGGCTTCCAATCTAAACTTGTTTCTTAACATGTGGATCAATGCAATGGTTCTGATGGAGGCTCATTGGGTAATAGGAGACTTGAAGATGATCTAGAACATTTGGCTCATTTTACAGACAAGATGAGCCCTGCAGAAGGTCATTTGCTTTGCCCAGGGGGCCTAGTGGATCAGTGATAGGCCAGTGGGCAGGGCCCAGGGTTTCTGCTTTCCCATGTGGTGCCCTTTTCACTGGAGAAGTGACCATCACTCTCCCTAAACACAGAATACTCTGGCTCAAGGAACCGCTCCTGGAATTCAAACACTGAGCCCAGTCTAGAGCAGTCTTGAGAAGATGAGCAAAAGCTTAGTTATGCCACAATATTTCTTTTTTTATGATTTATTTATTTATTTTGAAAGAGTTACAGAGAGTGAAGAGAGAGAGAGATTTTCCATCAACTGGTTCACTCCCCCGATGGTTGCAATAACCAGGACAGGCCAAAGCCAGGAACATCATCCAGGTCTCCCATGAGGATGCAGGGGTCCAAACATTTGGGCCATTTTCTGCTACTCTTCTCAGGCCATTAGCAGTGATCCGGATCAGAAATGGAGCAGCCTGGACTCAAATTGGCATGCTGGCATTGCTGGAGTCAGTTTTACCCTCTACACTACAATGCTGGCCCCACTGCCACAATATTTCACCTTGTTTATTGTACTCCTCCAGCCTCTGGGCCTAGATAGTGTCTATATGTGTCTGTAGTAGACCTGGGAATTCTTGACTTAAAAAGTAACAACAGTATTTTCTGCAGTCAAGAAAGTCTGAAAAGTTGGACTTCTATTGCATTTTGAGAATTAGAAGAGTCCAGTGCAGTAACTTCACTTCATTCTCTAAATTGAGAGAATCAAGGACGTCTCCAGGAAGGCACGATGGCCCAGCATGCCGGTCAGCACAGGGTCAGGACTGGAACACAAGGTTCTAACTTGGTCTACTGCTGGCTCATGACCCTGCCCAGCTTCAGCATGACTGATGCCAAGCTGAATTGGGAGGCACGAAGATTCCATAACCCAAGAAGTCTTTCTTATGAGCGATTGCTCAAACAGCACGATGACATGAGGGATGCTTGTCTTCACGGCTGTCTGCTCTGCCCCTTCAGCAGCCGATGGCCTCTTTCTTGGCCTGGTCCATCTTGCTCTAAGAATGCTGTTGAGGCACGTGGGCATTTAGCTCGACAGCTAAGATGCCACTTGGGACTTCTGCTTCCCATTTCGGAGAGGTGTCTGGTCTGAGTCCAAGCTCCTCCACTTCTGGATCCAGCCTCCTGCTGATGAGTACCCTGGGAAGCAGCTGAAGTACTCGGGTACTTAATGTTAAAGAGACCTAAAGAAAACACCTTCGAGTAGGCATTGTGGCATAGCTAGTTGAGCTGCCACTTGGGACATCCCTATCCATATGGCAGTGCGTGGGATCAAATCCCACCTCCAAATCCGATCCAGCTTCCTGCTGTGTCATCCTTATTCTTCACATCAGATCCATTTGGGAGGCATTCATATTAGGTTCATCAGTTTAAGGCATGAACATGAAGGCTGCCTGCGGACGGGCTTACTTCACCACCACTCTACAATTTTAAGTGGCAAGCAAAGAAACAAGCCCTGTGATGTCAGGATTCAAGCACCTTTCTTGAGGGATAGAAAGGGTATGGGGAGGAAGCCAGGAACAAAGGAAGGGAGACAGGTGGGAGGAGAGGGAGGGAGGAAAAGAAACTCCCTTCTTAAAGAAATGTTAAAGCAGTAGAATATATGTAAGCAGTATCTACCTGATAGCTACAAAGTAGAACAAGGAAGCGAATGTGTTTTGCATGTATGTATGTATTCTGTGCACTATGTTTGCATTTTCATATTCAATTTAAAGATAACAAGTACTATGTAGATTGCATGCTGCCAATAAGAATTTCTTTTTCAATTGTTAAATCCTCAGCATTTTAGAAAACACAAAGGGAAGAAACAAAATTCCTCCAGTATTTCAGAAAGTACCTCATAGTTGTAATGGGTAATTTAAAAGGAAATCATTAAAAATTAGAAATCTTGCATATATATTGTTTTAAGCATTTTCTACAAAAGCCAATAACTGCATGCCAATGAAATTTGAGAAACAGACATTAAGCACTTAAATGTTGTAAATATTTAACTAAATGTACCATATATATGCACATATAATTTGGTAGTAGGAAGACATCCACTCTACCTGATCATTTCCTTCGGGGTCGCTGTGTTTCTCTGTCTCAGCACAATTTCATGAGTTATTTTCTGTTGAAAAATGACCACCACTTTCTCATGAGCCGCACCTCAGGGGACAAAACTAATGGACAAACTCTGTAGGACATCGGGGTGAGAAATGATGCCTTGCTGTTAGTGGCCTAGAGCCTGAGAGGACCCAGGGTTATGAATCCTAGAGGAAAGGCAAAGGAAAGGTTGATGCAAAATGGGTGGTTCTGAAAAGCAGACAAAATGCTAATGGGGTCCGCAGCAAGACCAAGGGCTGGAAGCAAGAGGACTTGGTGGAAATGTGGCCACAAGGCAGCTTTTAGTGAGTGGTGGCTGTTGACTCAGATAACGTACCAGTCAACCACTCCTGTTTCTCAGTAGACCTATGTGAACTCCAGAAGAGCACCCTACTGTGTGTCCAGTGAGAGAGCTGCCAGTGACATGCCGTCAAAGACATCTGTGGTCAATTGCAATTATTTTCTTGCTGCTACTCATTTGTGTTCAAATTCAATTCTTGGAAAATTTATTTATTTTGAGGAGGAAACACTGGTGTGTCTACAATTCTAACATGGGGGTACATATCACCCACATTTTAAGAAAGACTGTATCTCAAGGAAAACTTCACAGAATTTTAATAAATTCCCTTTTGAAATTTCTAGTAGGGGTGGCGCCTCTAGTGGTTCAGATGCCCACGTCCCACATCACAATATCTGGGTTTTATCCCTGCCTCTCCAGCTCCTGACTCCTCCTAAAGCAGACCCTGGGAGGCAGCAATGATAACTCAAGCAACTGCACTCCTGCCACCCGTGTGGGTGGTGCAGAGTGAGGTTGGGGCACGTAGCTTTAGCCCCAGCTCAGTCTCAGCTGTTGTAGGAATGAACCAGCAGATAGAACTCTGTGTGTCTCTGCCTCTCAAACACATATATGAATAATTTTTTTTTAAGTCTCTAGCTTGTTTTAACAATGACTTTCCTTTCTCAGTAGGGCATTTTGTTTAGCTCAAAAAAGAAATAAGCACGGTATCTACCTCTTAGTAAAGTCAGGAAGTTTCTGCTACCGCCCAAAATTGAGAATATTTCATCATAATCCAATTTCCCACTCATTATTCAGCGTAAAAACCAAGAGTCACAAAAGCCATTTTCTTGGTGGCTTCAATCCTTCTCCTTCATAAAGGAGAAAAAGAGGTGGCACTACCTCTCAACATTCCCAGCCCACCTTGCTTTTGAATTTGGCATGTTCACACAACTAAATGTTGGCTTTTTACTGGTTTGATGAACCTAGCCAAGGTACAAGAAAATTGAACCTCTACGTTAGAATCCACATCTGCTCATGCTAGAATGAAAACCCATCCGAGATCAATGATGCACATGGAGAAGGCCTAATTAAATCCCTATGCCATTTCCTTTACAACTGTCAGACTCAAATTGTAATCGTGTATTCATTCACCCCCCAACGGTGCAGTGGTAATTTTAGAAGTGGGAATATTTAAGCAATAAGACTCAACAGGGTGTGTTTTGCTAGAATATCAGCAACGCTGGCTAGTTCATAGGTACGCAGCCAATAGTCTGAAAACAAAACTTTTCCTGAATAATGAATTAATCATGAGGCCCTTTTATAAGTAAACAACCACACTGATAAAAATACAGAATTCTGTATCAAGAATGAGAATCTTTTCAATATTTATTTATTTGAAAGGCAGGGTTATAGGGGTGGGGGGTGGGGTGGTGAGGAGGGACACAGAGAGGGAGAGTGATCTCCCATTGGCTGACTCATTTCCATATGGTTACAATGGCCAAAGCTGGGCCAGGCCAAAGCCAGGAGCCTGGAACTCCATCCAAGTCTCTCATGTGGGTGGCAGGGGCTCAAACAGTCCAACTTCCACTGCTTTTCCAGGCACATTAGCAGGGAGCTAGATCAGAAGCAGAACAGCCAAGACTCAAAGTGGTACCGATGTGGGATGCCAACATCACAGACAGGAGCTAAACCAGTGTGCCACCACACTGGTCCCAGGAATGAGAGTTTTTAGTAGATAGATTTATCAAATTTTACTACAAAAATCATGCTAAACTACTTAATGAAAATAATTCAAAACATTGGCACATAGATCAAAGTGAAGATATATTATGACACTTTCAAGATTTTTGGCTTTTGAAATCACTACAATATTACAAAAACATATTCTGTCCATGGTCCTCTGTCATCTTCTGCTACTTTTGCTGTTGCATTGAAAGATTCCCAACTAAAATCTAGTTGAACAAGTACGAGGGGAATACATGCCCTGCTTCTTGATATTGGGGTACAATTTTACTTCATTTTAAAGGCCAGCAAACAAGGGTGATTCTGTTCAGCACATGGATTGAAATCTCTACATGCTCTTGACATAGACTGAAAAGACATATAGCCAAGACGGCCAACTACTCAGGTTGCTTTTAGATTTATTTAAATTAGTAATGGTGGGCCCAGCACTGTGGCGCAGCAGGTTAACACCCTGGCCTGAAGCGCCAGCATCCCATGTGGGCACTGGTTCGAGTCCCAGTTGCTCCACTTCCCATCCAGCTCTCTGCTATGGCCTGAGATGGCAGTGGAGGATGGCCCAAGTACTTGGGACCCTGCACCCACATGGGAGACCCATTTGGGGAGTGAACCAGCTGATGGAAGACCTTTCTCTCTGTCTCCCCTTCTCTGTGACTGCTTCTCAAATAAATAACTAAAATCTCAAAAAAAATGAAAAAAATTCTTCCTTTTGCCCAGCTCCTCTCTTTGTATAGTGCCCTGTCTTTCTCTACCCTCAACCCCAAACAACAGCACATCCACAGGGCCTGGGTGCCTGGCTGTTCCGCAGATACAACCCAGGCAGGAAGGCTCATCATGGTGGTGTAACAACAGAGACAGACGAAAACGCGGAGTTGGATTCTGCTTTAGTGCTCCCCTTTCTTCATGTCAGTCCGATCTCTACACAAAAGCCTCTTACAAAGCTCTTCTCCATCAAGCTAGGCCATACTCCAAGGTCACTGTGTGCAAACACAGCAACATCAGAGAAAATGCAGGAAGCTTCCATTGTCCTCTGCGTCTAGGCTGTCCTTCGAGGAAGGAGAAAGACAAGCAATGTTAACAATAAAAATAAATAAGATAAAACTGGATATTACTTCTGTATAAAGAACCAAGGAAAAGAGAGAAGTGCAGTTCACACAAAGGCGAGAAATAACTGGATAACAGGTAAGCACACTTCTCACCTGCCTCATACTTTTGCTTAAGTCTATTCTGCTTCTGATGTGCAGGGATGAGTGGGCACTCAGAGACCAGAGAAAGTCCGTTTTTTTTTTTCTTAAGGTTTATTTATTTATTGGAATGTCAAAATTACACAGAGCAGGGAGAAGGGGATGTGATGGGGGAAATCTTCCATCTGCTGGTTCACTCCCCAGCTGGCTGCACTGGCTTGGGGCTGGGCCAGGCCAAATCCAGGAGCTTTGTCCAGGTCTGCCACATAGGAGATAGGGACCCCAAGCACTTGGGCCATCTTCCCCTGCTTTCCCAGGCTGCTAGCAGGGAACTGGATTGGAAGTGGAGCGACTGGGACTCAAACCAGTGTTCATATAGGAAGTTGGTGCTGCAGGCAGTAGCTTTACCCACTGCACCACACTACCAGGCGTGAAGTCCGTTCTTTTAATCAAATAAATTTACTTTCTCTGATCCTTCTATCATAGAATATGAAGACTACTCACACCACCAACAACATAGGGATTCACAAGGACACAATACGTTCTCTACCCTACATTAGCAATATCCATAACAGCACAATAGTTTGCAGATTAAAGAACATGAAGGGGCCGGCTTTGTGATATAACAGGTTAAGTAGCTGCCTGCAATGTCAGCATCCCATATGGGTGCCAGTTCAAATTCCTACTGCTCTATTGTGCCTGGGGAAGCAACAGAAGATGACCCAAGTGTTTGGGCCTCTACACCCATGTGGGAGACCTGGATGAAGCTCCTGGCTCCTGGCTTCAACTTGGCCCAGTCCTGGCCACTGTGGCCATTTGGGAAGGGAATTAGAAGATTGAAGATTTCTCTCACTCTCTCTCTCTCTCTCTCTCTCTCTCTGACTCTGACTTTCAAATAAATAAAATAGTAAAGATGAAAATCATAAATGATAAGAACTAAAAACCACCAGAGTACCCCGAGGATCTGTATTGTAGCTCCCCATAATAAATCAGATCTCCAATACCAGAGTCCATCAAAGGGGCAACTTACACATCGTTATGTCAAATTCCAGCACTGACCTTTTGTAACATGAAGTGGAAAGCTTATGTGTTATAGTATTTTCCAAGCAAATTGTAGGGGGTTGCTCTTTGGGCTTTTATTTAACCTGAGCCAATTTTATCCACATAAAAAGAGCACCTTGCTTTTTAAAACAGCATACACTTCTACTTTCCAAGAGCAGTAACAAATTTCTAAAACACTTTCAGAAAAAAAATTATAAAACTACATATTTTCAATACTCATTGGTTAGTGTATTTGCAGGCTCAAGTAATCAAACACTGCCAAACAGACTCTATCAGAGATGGCAAAGATATGACCCTAAATTAAAAGGACTATCTCAGAGTTTTCTTTCCATTAAAAGGTAATCAGAGTTTCACTGAAATAAAAGTATTATCATTCAGATGGGCATTTTCCATATTTATTCTTGGTAAAGACTAACATAAATACATTTCACAAAGTATCTTTCTCTTATAACATTACAGAATGTGTTTTTTTTTTTCATTTTTGCTGGGTTTTCACTTTTTTTTTTTTTTTTTTTTTTTGGACAGGCAGAGTGGACAGTGAGAGAGACAGAGAGAAAGGTCTTCCTTTGCCGTTGGTTCACCCTCCAATGGCCACCGCAGCCTGCGCACCGCGCTGATCCGATGGCAGGAGCCAGGTGCTTCTCCTGGTCTCCCATGGGGTGCAGGGCCCAAGCACTTGGGCCATCCTCCACTGCACTCCCTGGCCACAACAGAGAGCTGGCCTGGAAGAGGGGCAACCGGGACAGAATCCAGCGCCCCGACCGGGACTAGAACCCAGTGTGCCAGCGCCACAAGGCGGAGGATTAGCCTAGTGAGCCGCGGCGCCGGCTGGGTTTTCACTTTTACGTCTAATATAAAACATTATAAATGCCCACAGTGAAAGGGATGTGTCTCCATTTAAATAATTGTGCTGATTACCAACCACTTATATTAAAAGAGATAATTTTATAGCATTCAGATGCTTCACCCTTTTATATATATCCAAAATATAAATGGAGTATTTATAAGTACTAACGATTATTAGCACCTTAAACTATAAATTTTTCTGCTGCAGTATCAGCCAGTTAACAATAAAAATATTTAAATATTTAACCAGTCTTTGGCCAGATAAAGGACATGTAGGAGACATGCAGTTCTAGGCATTTTAGATTAGATAACACTTAAGAGAGAAGAATGGCAAAATCTTGTTCAAATTCACTGGTGTGTTAAAACAGGGATGTGTTATAATGAATACTTATTTGCTTCTTTTTCCACTAGTGGAAAAACACTGATTTCTCTTGTGTTACCTAATCTTGTTAGTGCCCCAATAGTGGATAGCAAATGCTGGCTATCAAATGGCTCTCTGAATGGAGCCTCTCAACCAAACCTTACACACAGAATGACAGCTTGATAGAGGGCTTATGCTTCAACTAACTGTAACAAAAATTTTGCCATGGACGTCAAAATGCTTGTAAGCTCTTTGAGTTAATGGGATTGTGTCACACCTGTGTAGCCTGGTCGTAAGGCATGCTGGAATCCCAATGGTGGACTCACCTGGAGAGTGACTTCAGTTGGGATCATGTTAAGCCAAGGCTAAAAAAATTAGCCTAGCTTTCAATCCAGCCTTCAAGGGACCAGAATATTATGTCTAAGGGAGCATCGCAATCTTGAAAGAAATCCTAATGCTGTTTATACACAGGAGGCCAGGTAGTTGGGATGCATAAGAGAGCTTACACTTCAGAGGCGGGTCTAACAGGGAGAACAGAGCTACCCAAGAGGCCGGTACACAGCCAAGCGGTATCAGTGGGTTGTGCTTTTTTTTTTTTTTTAAGATTTATTATTTGTTTGTTTGCTTGTTTGAAAAGCAGAGTGACGGGGGCAAGAGAAAGGTGGGCACACAGATATCTTCTATCAGCAGGTTCATCCCCAAATTCCCACAACACACAGGGTGGGGCCTGGCCTACACCAGGAACTACATTGGGATCTCCTACCTGGGTGGCAGGAACCCAAATACTTGGTCTATCATCAACTGCCTCCCAGGTGCATTAATGAGAAGCCATAGCACAGGTAGAGGAGCTGGGACTCAGTTGGGCACTCTGATGTGGGATATGTGCGTGTTCCAAGCTGCTGTTAACCCACTGCACCACAACACCCACCCCTCCCCTGGAGAGTGTGGCAAGATTTTAGTGCAGGAAAATGGAAATGGATGACACTCAAGGGGGCAAGCATAGTCATGGGAAGACACAGCCAGACCTAGAGGTGTGGCTGGAGCCTGAAGTGGTTTGGCCCAAGCCCTTCCCATTCCTGCGGCAGGCTCAAGAGAATAAGACCAGAGCCAAGTCTTCATAACTCATTTTTCCTTTAGGTTTAGTTCTCACTGGCTCACAACTGCACAGAAACGTGCTTATAAGTCAAAGGTTTCAATATCTAAGGCTAGATAAGGTCAGAGAATGTAAATCTACCTTCTTGTGTTATTTACATTTTTCTAGTCAATAAAGTTAGCTAAGTTCTCTTTGCACAGTTACACACATATACACATGGATATAACATACTTTTGTTACTATGAGGGTACTATATTGTGTGTTTTTCCTGGATCTGTGCTGACTAATTAAGTACCAAAAATGCAATGCATAGGAGTGAAATTGACATTTTGAGATTTGATGATTATTTACAGCCCTTGTCTCTACTGTTGAGGAACAGTTTTTTTCTTCTTACTATTTTTTTCTTCCTACTATTTTTTTCTTCTTACTATTTTTTCTATTCTTAATCTTGTGAGTGTAAAGTAGACTGAAAATAGAGATTGTAAAATTAAGAGAGGAATAGGAGAGGAAGGAGGAAGAAGGGTAGGGTGGGAAGTACCACTATGTTCCTAAATTGTATATATGAAATACATGAAATTTGTATACTTTAACTTAAAAAAAAAAGCTCAGGGAATTGGGCAAGGATCATGGCATAA
The DNA here is from genome assembly GCF_964237555.1 of Oryctolagus cuniculus. Lineage (NCBI taxonomy): Eukaryota > Metazoa > Chordata > Mammalia > Lagomorpha > Leporidae > Oryctolagus > Oryctolagus cuniculus. The sequence continues at coordinate 11,846,521 of NC_091445.1, read as the reverse complement.
CAGGTTAAACTGTGCCCTGTAATGCTAGAATTACATATGGGTACTGCTTTGAGACTCTGCAGTTCCACTTCCAATCCAGCTCCCTGCTAACGCACCTGGGAAAGCAGCGAAGATGGCCCAAGTGCTTGAGCCCCTGTACCTATGTGGGAGACCTGGATAAAGCTCCTGGCTCCTGCCTTCAGTCTGGCCCCACCCCAGCCATTGTGGCCAACTGGGGAGTGCACTGGTGGATAGGAGATCTCTCTCTATCTCTCTCTCTCTCTCTCTCTCTCTCTCTCTGTAACTCTGCCTTTCAAATAAAAAAAAAAAATTAGTGATCACATTCTTTCGTAAAAAAAAAAAAAAAGTTCAGGGGAAATGGATGTGCAAGATAAGTTTACTTTGGTGCCAAAAGCATTTGCAATGCTGATAGAGGGTTTCCATAATACACAGTGAAATTTTTGAAGGTCCATCATGTATAATAAAATTTTTCTTAATCTTTTGGATTTTTCATATATATTGCTTACTGTCAAGTCTTCTTAAAATGGGAGAGCTAATAATCCTATAAGTAAATCTAATAAACCATATTTAAAAATCAGGAAAACTGCCTGAAGTTTATGAGCTTCCAGTTCAGTGTGTTATTTAAAACGTTGGGAAAATGATGGAGAGAGTTTCAGGCTTCCACTTCACCATGGATTTTGAAATTAGTGGGGAACATGTGGAGCTGTGGAATGACTAATTGGTATATACAGATTTCCAGTTCTGCTTTTCCTAATTTTAAATTCTTTGTCTTGATTTTTCAGCTGTAGACTTTAATAAGCTTGAAATATTTGCAGCTGAATTATTTCTTAAATTCTAATATAGACGGATTTATGTATATTTCCCATTATTTCATTACTTTAAAAGAGCTAATTATTTATTTGAAAGTCAGAGTTACAGAGAGAGAAAGAGACAGGGAGAGAGATCTTCCATCTTCTGGTTCACTCCCCAAATGGCCTCATTAACCAGGGATGCACCAGGCTGAAGCCAGGAGCCAGTAGCTTCTTCCAGGTCTCTCATGTGGGGATCAGGGGCCCAAGCACTTGGGCATCTTCCGCTGCTTTCCCCAGGCCATTAGCAGGGAGCTGAATTGGATATGGAGCAGCCGGAACTGAAGCCAGAGCCCATATGGAATGCCAGCATCACTGGTGGCAGCTTCACCCACCATGCCACAGTGTCAGCACATCCCCACATTGTATCATTTGCTTAAAAAATAAATTGATGAACAATGATGCTGGGTTGCAGATGTCTTTAGGAAATACTGCACGTAAGACATTTGTTTTCCCTGGAGGATTTGAAAGTCAGCGACCTCCTGGCAGAGTGGCCAGGAGTGGGGCTCCGAGAAAGGCAAACCCAAAGGGGCTGGTGGTAGTGGGGTTTTCAAGCACAGTCTGGGGAAGAAAAAAAACATTCAGTTACAAGGCAAGGACAAAACCTACCAAAAGACCTGATCTGTAATCTTATTTGCCAGGGGGTGGGATAGGTAACTTGTTTTTACAGTAAACTGTGTGAACTCACAAGGATGGAATCGCCAGTGCCTTGCTGTTCTAGGGGTGTAATTGGAAGCTCCTAAGGAGTGGGGCAGGCACTTTTGACCTTGCTAAAGATAACATTTGGGGAAAGCAAACATTTTGCACCCTCAATTTCCACCATGACAACAGGACAGCATTAAACCCATTTTGTTTAATGTACTGGTGTGTTCCTTATTACATTAGACCCTGTGTGCTAAAAACAAGAATATGTTCTACTTTTCAAGGAAAAGAAACCACAATGATAATTCTCTATTTTCTCTGAAGAAAAATAATTCAGGGATTAAGCTTTCAAAAAAGAAAAAATGCAAATATATTTCTGAATGCTCAACATTTTAAAGATTATATGTACATTTTCCAAAAGCCTTCCATACAAGTATGTCTTCCATATTATTGAAGAGTTGGCCAAAGCCACCCAGAACATTTCTATGAAAGTCAATAGCTAGAAGTTGTTCAAGTCATCACCTGAAGATGCCTGAGGTATTAATCCTCTGGCACAGTGTCTGGCCTCCTGAACAGCAAATGCTTCAACATTTCTCATAGGTGCCCTGAAACTTTGCCACAAACTGACAATCAAGTTACACACACAACACAGGATGCTGCCTGCCATTCCAAACTCCACCCAGCTTCCCTAAAACATTCACATCTCTATATAAGTGCCTCAAATTAAAAGCAGATAAAATGCCTAAAACACATCTATGATTCTCATTAAAGATCTATTCAACCCATAATGCATATTTTAGAATATGTCCCTCTTGGTTTAGCAGAGTTAAAAAGGTATTGCAAGGTGTACCAGACTCACTGAAGGAACCCAATGGTTAGCGTTAGGGTTAGGGTTAGCGTTAGGGTTAGGGTTGAGGGGTTAGGAATAAAATATACTGCAGGCTGAAGTTCACATTTCGAGTGGGTAGATGAGAGAAAATCTTTGTCGCTGTTTCACTTTATTTGTCCTTGGCCTGAGATGACCACATCACATGATCAGTTGTGTCTCTGTGACAGGAAAATTTGATAGTGTCTGAAATCAAATGTCTCAAATCGTATCCTAAGTCCAGACAATGATGGTAAACATCTCTGGAAAGGGTCTCAGTCAGACCCATTAGTGACCATGAGCTGCCCCCCATCAGTTGAAAGGAAGGCTCTCCTGGAATCCATGAGCCACTGTTATCAGCATTTGCTTTCTCCTGGCACCACCTGCAGAGCCATGGATGCAGATCTTTGATGCCTGTGTTCCAATGTCCTTCAAAAAGACCAGAAAGAATTTAAGTTTGGTGAGCTGAAGTATAGAGTGAATTGCTCTAGTAAATTGTACCCATACAGTAAATGTATTTCACCACTTGGAAAAAATAGAATTTTGTATTTACAATGGCTATGGCTCTCCCTATTAAAAATGGAGATACCCAGTAGAACAGACTGATACCAAGGGATGAAGGTAGGAGGTCTACTAGAAAGATTGATAAAATTTATTCAAATGCTACCATCTCCCTGCCAAAGTGTGTGATATCCTCAGTTGGACCTGGGAAGTCCATGCCTGTTTTTTTGGTGTTGAATTCTGAACATAAATTCTACCGTTTTCTGAAAGAGATGGCCTGTGTATGTTTCACAGCTGAAACACTGACAGATTTGGAAACCAAAGTCTTCCACTCTTCCCAAGGTTAGGTACAAGGCAGGCATCCTGCAACAAGAGTATAGAGGACCGACATGAGCTTTGCCAACAAGGATCTCTCGGGGAGAACAGTGAGTAATTCGGTGCCCACCTTAGCTACAGCCAATTAAGCAACACAGATGACCAGCAGAGCCTTGCTACCTGAGACAAGTTATTATTAGCAAACATCTTTGCTAAAGATGAGACTTAGTGCTTTGACTGCCTCCATCTCTTTTGTTTTAATTTTTAAAAGTCCAGGAAACTTCTTTATTGATTGAATAAAACAATAATGCATACGTGGAAGGATGACTTAATATGTACAGATGAATGGATAGAGGAGTCCTTCAATGCTGTAATCACAATGAAGATTTTACACAGAAGTGCAAAGCATTTGGTTTTCTTCTTATAGTAGCTGGTTTAAAATGGACCAGAATAGGTTGAAGACAGCTGGAGGAGCAATTATAGAAATGTTTCCCTAAGAGACTATAATGGCATAATTCAATTCCTGCCTATCACAGATATATCACAGAAGATAAATTAAAGAGATTTCAAGAAAAATAAAAGGTATGAGGATTCTCGGGGCCGGCGCTGTGGCACAGCAGGTTAACACCCTGGCCTGAAGCGCCAGCATCCCATATGGGTGCCGGTTCAAGACCTGGCTGCTCTACTTCCTATCCAGCTCTCTGCTCTGGCCTGGGAAAGCAGTAGAAGATGGCCCTAGTCCTTGGGCCCCTGCTCCCACGTGGGAGACCCGGAAGGAGCTCCTGACTCCTGCCTTCAGATCGGCGCAGCTCCAGCTCTCTCTCTCTGTCTCTCCTCTCTGTGTAACTCTTACTTTCAAATAATAAATAAAATAAATCTTTAAAAAAATAAATCTTTAAAAAAGGTATGAGGATTCTAGAGATTAATTCTTAGTCAAGAAGTTTACCCTCACAAGACTAATTGTTTACACTTTTGTACAAAATTGTTATTTTTGACTTCTGTGCTGGCTATACACGTTCTATCAGAGCAAGTAACTAGACTATGGTAAGCTAGACCCTCCATGTACCAGGATCCTCTCCAGTCATAAATTCACTACCAGTGGACATCAAATCAACAGGGTATAATTTATTAAGCTACTGCTGTGTTAACACACTTCCAGAAGTGGTTCACTTATTATCTGGGATTTGATGAGCCCCAAAACACTCTGGTTAATTTTACTCAAATAAGACAATGTCAGAGCATAAACTCCAGAAGCTGATACTGAACCCTTAGGCAAAAACAAACAAATAAACAAACAAAAAAACTATGACTTGAATTACATTGAAAGATATAAAATTCTAACTCATTCTTTCATTCACCATCTATATCGACACCTTAGTAGTTGTACAAGGAGTTATTGAATTTTCAAAGATAAGTATAGCAATATAATAGAGAAGCAATGAAAGGACTAAAGAAGTTCATGGAAAATAGAATTAAAGGGGGTTTATTTTGATGCAAAGCATTTTTTGAAATCTATGCATGATTTGTTCACAAAATGCATTTTCCTTAATCTTTTTGATGACCCCCTTGTATTTTGCCCAGGGATCCTTATGCCATTATGATACCACCGAATAAGTTATGGCAATTGTAATGCTTTGTAGACCAGTGGAAAATATATCTAAAAATAACTGTGCCATTTCTGAGCAAAAGCTGAAGTAATTGATGTTTCCTAGAAAAATGATCCCACCTGGCTTTGTAGAAGAGCAGCATGAGCATTTCAGTGACAGGTAGATCCAGAACAGAGCTTTGTCCTCAATATCATTCCGATCCTCTGAAACCCAAAGCAAGGTTCATAGAGATTCTTTAGAATGCTCCGCTTGAAAGCCAGATTACACTATTTAAGTGGCCGATGGAGTTCGATTTTAAAGGCTCCCTGCTGCTCAGACACTTTTTTCCCTATTATAATATATTGCTGTGGATTTAACACCATAGATGTTTTATCATTTGACTAATGCGACTCACAAGATCGTCATTGGGGATGCTTCGAAATTATATCACTGCAAATAAAGGTTGCTACGGAAGAAATTGCTTGTTTAGTGAAGACATTTTATGGCGTATTAGTGTAAAAATACTACTCTGTCTTTCAAGTTTATCCATGGCATTGCTGCTGAGCCAGAAAAGCATTAGATGTGTTACAAACACAAGCAACTTTGGCAGCAAGTTGACTTGTAAATGTTGATTTGCAAACTCTGAGTGCACTGCTCTGCCCTAACTTATAGCCTGCCTAACTCATAGGTGTTTGCATACTAGAAAAAGAGAAAAAAACACATATTACTCAGCCTTTCCATTTAACTTACAGGAAATTGTAATCAACCATGGGGATGTTTGTCGCCTGCTATAGGTGGCCTGCAAAGCAGGTGAATGAAGAAATTCAAAGCAAGGCAGTTTCCGGAGGGAAATGAAACATTCGCCACATGGTCAGATTGTTTGAAGAGATTCTTTCCCACCCCTCCTCTGAAATCAACCAACAGTGAAGGCTAAAGCTAACATGAAAATGAAAGCCATTTACCAAGCATTTTCACATCCTCTTGATCTCAGTTGCATGTCCTTGCCATTTTTGATACTGTAAAACATGTAATAGCTTAGGTTTTAGAATCAGAGAAGCCTGGATTCAACATTTATCTTAATAATGTGCCCTGTGATCTTAAACAAGTCCTTTTGCCTAAGACTCTGTTTCCTCATGTATTTTAAATGCGTACAGCATAATGTTCTTTGCTCTTAAAAGATCTTCAAAGCTTTTAGGCTAGATAGCTGTAGCTGTATTCTGTACATAGGCATTTGAATGCTCAGTGAAGTTAAGAAATGTGTATACAACACATAGACATCAGCAGAGTTTAGTAGAGATTCCAAGACTTTTGGGTCCTGGCTTAAAGTTATTTCTTTTCAGGAGTCCCATTTTGCTAGCTTTTGCTAGGTATCCTGACTGCACAAGTCTGTATATTAGTCATTCTCATTTTTAACCCAAACAAATCTATATTTTATCCAGGTGTATTAAAAATGAAAAGAAAGAAAAGTCAAGCAGCTACTTGGGTCAAATAGATCTCACTTATGCTATTTTGAAAATTTGTCCCTGGTTCTTAACTGTTTCTACTTTTCACAGATTCTTCTTTTATTTCACATCTAGACTGGAAGAGTATGACACAGTGTCTGCTTCTGAGAGTCCAGCAGTGTCTTGTGCTAAGAAATGGGGATAAAGGGGAGAGGGAGTGGGAAAGGGGAGGGTTGTGGGTGGGAGGGACGGTATCGGGGGGGGGGGAAGCCATTGTAATCCATAAGTCGTACTTTGGAAATTTATATTCATTAAATAAAAGTTTAAAAAAAAAAAAGAAATGGGGATAAAGGAAGCTATTGCTAAAGGGTCATTCACGGATTGAATGTTGGTTGCTTTTGTGTCTTTTTTTTTTAATTGTTTATCTGAGAGGCAAAGGGACCAGAGCTGAAGCTGGGAATGTAATTTGGGTTTCCCATGTGGGCAGAAGGTCCGATTGCTTGAGTCATTACCTGCTGCCTCACTGGCTATGCCTTAACAGGAAGTTGGAGACAGGAGCCAGAGCAAAGAATCAAAACCAGGTACTCTGATGTGGAACACAGGTGTCTTAACCACCAGGCTAACCACCTGCACCACAGATGCACACTCTAAACTTCGTGTCTATTTCACTAACATGAGCATCTCAAAAATTACATTACAATAACAAACACAACAAAATCTATGCCTACAGATAAATTTATGAATACATCGTCAAAGGGTTTTTTTAGGTTAGAATATATCCATATCACTTAGTGTAAATTACTATACTGTAAAATTTATGCATTCATTTTTCCCTTATTCTCTATCACCCCTCCCTAGAAATAAAATATAGGGATTTACAATCATAATTTCTACTATATACCCAATAACTAGAAAAAATACCTGGGTATAGGTACTTGATAAACACTTGTTAGATAAATGAATAAAGGAAACATTTCTCTCAATCAAACACATCCCCTACCTTCATTATACTCTTGTACTGTGACTTCCATCTGTAACATGGCAGGGAGTATACATTTTAATGTAATGTCAACCCAACCATTTCCACATGCATTATTTTTCTCACCTACTTAAGGTAAGATCACATCTATTCAAGGTACATTTTCCCTCTGTTGCCTGCATCATGTATTTATTATATTATCTACTAAGTCCTTCCCTTGCTCATATAATAATGCCTTAAAAAATACCTTAACCCCATAGCTTCTACCAACTATGTCTTCAGTTCTGCTCCTCTTACATAAATCATCTTTGGAGAGTTGTCTCTACTTCCTGACTCCACTTACTCCCTTTTCACTGTTTCTTACAAATACCTCCAAAACTGTAAGTGCTCTCATAAACATTCAATCATCTCTGCACAATTCGGGACATGCTCAAGCTGACTTGCCCCAAACAGTAGAGTTAGAAACATACCAGGGGATTCCAATTCAATCCATCAAGGTGGCATGTACCAATGCCATCTCACTAGTCCCAGTGATCAATTTCTGTTCACAGTTGATCATAATGAAAGGACTAAGAGTCAAAGGGATCACATAAACAAGTCTAGTGCCTGCTAATACTAACCGATAGAATAAATAAAGGGGAGAGCGATCCAACATGGGAAGCAAGATACACAGCAGACTCATAGAATGGCAGATGTCCTAAACAGCACTCTGGCCTCAGATTCTGCCCTAAAGGCATTCGGATCCGGCTGGAAAGCCCATGAGAGTATTTCAGGCATGGAAAACCAAGACATTCTGGCAAAAAAAAAAAAAAAAAAAAAAAAAAAAAACAACAACAAAAAAAGCCTAAATGAAAGATCTCTGTGAGTGAGATCCCAGTGGAAAGAACAGGTCAAAGAAGGAGGTACCTTTCTCTGAAGGGAGGAGAGAACTTCCACTTTGACTATGACCTTGTCTAAATAAGATAAGAGTTGGTGAACTCAAAAGGCTTCCATAGCCTTGGAAACTCATGACTGGAGCATAGGGAGATTACTGATGCCATAGACAGGAGTGTCAATTTGTGAAGTCAACAACAGGAGTCACTGTGCACTTACTCCTCATGTAGGATCTCTGTCCTTAATGTGCTGTACATTGAGATTTAATGCTATAACGAGTACTCAAACAATATTTTTCACTTTGTGTTTCTATGGGGGTGCAAACTGTTGAAATCTTTACTTAATGTATACTAAACTGATCTTCTGTATATAAAGAAAATTGAAGATGAATCTTGATATGAATGAAAGGGGAGAGAGAGCGGGAAAGGGGAGGGTTGCAGGTGGGAGGGAAGTCATTGAGGGGGGGAGCCAATGTAATCCATAAGCTGTACTTTGGAAATCTATATTCATTAAATAAAAGTTAAAAAAATTCAATCATCTCCACATTGTCAAAACCAATGGTCAATGTGGTTTTGACACATGCCCCTTACTTCATTGTTGAGGTACCATTTAACCTTAACTTTCCTCCTTTCCCACTGGTATCTACTGATCTTTTTTTTTTTAAACAAAAAGATTTATTTTGCTTGAAAAGCAGAGTGAGAGCAAGAGAAAGCGAGCGAGCGAGAATCTTCCATTACATAGTTAAATACTCCCCAGATGCTCACAACAGCCAGGCCAGATCAGCCCAGAGAGCCAGGAAGTCCGCCTGCGTCCCTCAGGTAGCAGGAACCCAAGTACTTGAGCCATCATTCCCTAGCTGCCAGTGTGCATTAGTAGGAAGCTGAATCAAAAGCAGCAGAGCCAGGACTCATACCTGCACTCAGATATGGGATGCAGATGGCCCAAGCGGCTGCTGAACCTGCTGTACCACAACATCCTCCCCGTAGCTACAAACCTTTCAAGACCTGAATCTTTGAAACATCCCAGGGCTCATTCTTCAATGCACTTTGCTTCCGTTTTTTGTTTACATTCATCATCTAGATAAATTCATCCAATGTCATGGATCCAAATACCATCTCCATTCCAATGACTCCAATTTTAATATTATCCTTAATCTCTCTTCTGAATTCCAGGCCCATATAGCCAACAGCTACTTAATATGTTCAATTTGATGTCTGAAAGGCATCTCAAATTTAACATGCTCTAATCCAAACTCTTGATTCCTCCTTCACCATCAAAACTTGCACTTCCTCCAAACTTGTTTGTTTGAATAAATGGCATCTCATGATTTCAGTTGGTTAAACCACAAAACTTATTCTCGTAACAGACTCCTCTCTTTCTTTACTCCATGGCATACATGCTCATGTCTTCTCCAAAATTCATGTTGAAACTTAATCCCCAACATGATAGCGTTAAGGGGTGGGGCTTTTAAGGAATGAGTACTGCCCAAAGAATGGGATTATCAATTTTATAAAAGGGATGGAAGATAATAGCTGTGCACCATCCTCCCCCCCCCTTTTTTTAAAAAAGATTTATTTTATTTATTTGAAAGGCAGAGTTACAGAGAGAGGTAGAGACAGAGAGAGAGGTTTTCCATCCACTGGTTCACTCCCCAAATGGCCGCAACGGCCAGAGCTGCGCCAATCTGAAGCCAGGAGCCAGGTGCTTCTTCCAGGTTTCCCACGTGGGTGACAAGGACTTGGGCCATCCTCTGCTTCTATCCCAGGCCATAGCAGAGAGCTGGATTGGAAGAGGAATAACTGGGACTAGAACTGGTGCCCATATAGGATGCTGGTGCTTCAGGTCAGGGCTTTAACCAGCTGTACCACAGTGCCAGCCCCACCGACCCCCTTTTAAAAAAAAAAAAATTACTTATTTACTTGAGAGGCAGAGTTACAGAGAGAGAGGGGGAGATGCAGAGAGAAAGATCTTCCATCCTCTGGTTAATTTCCCAAATGGCCCCAACAAGCTGGAGCTGTACAGAGCCAAAGCCAGGAGCTAGGAGTTTCTTCCAGGTCTCAATATGGGTGCAGGGGCCCAAGGTCTTGGGCCATCTTCTAACTCTTTCCCAGGCTGCAAGCCAGGGGCGAGATCAAAGAGAAGCAGCCAGGACATGAACCAGCACCCACGTGGGATGCTGGCACTTCAGGTGGAGGCCTTATCTATTATGCCCCCTCTTTTTGCCCTCTGCCTTCTGCCATGTGAGGGAGCAGCAAGGACACCCTCACAACAGTGAATGCCAGTGCCTTGATTCTGGATGCCCCAGCCTCCAAACTAAAAGGAATAAATTACTATTTATAAATTACCCACTCTCAGATATTCTGTTATAGCAGCACAAATGGACCAAAACATTCTTACATTTCATTTAATATGTCCTATAACCCCATCACCAACATATATTCCTAACTATTTGTTGACATTTCTAATTGACAGCACTACCATCTGTTACTTGTTCTTGTACAGGAATTCTTAACCTGGTCTCCTTGTTTCTAATCAGTCCCTCCTGTAGTATCTTCTTGACACGCGATCTAGCAATCCCCATAAAATATAAAGAAAATGTCACAGCTTTCCTGACAACCACTCATTAACTTCTCATGTCACTCAGAATGAGACCTAAGCCTTGTGATAGCATACAAGATCCTAAATTTCCTCTTGTGATCACCCCACAAGTTCTCTGATTTCATTTCCTATCATTGGCCTACACATTCTGACCCAGTCACTGCGGATTCCCGGATGTTCCTCAGACATTCCAAGCACCCTCTTGACTCTTTGCAGTTTTATTTTCTCTTCCTAGAAAGGTCTGCTGCAAAATGTCTTGCTCCATTACTTCTTCAGGTTCTGTGATAAAATAGGGTGCTATCCAAGAGTAGATTTTGCTAGTCACCATACAAAAAATAGTGTCCAGCCCCATCATTCTGTATGCCCTATACCTCCTTTATAGAATTCATCACTAAAGGACACGTATTCTCTATTGGCTATCTTTTTCCCTACGGTAAAGCATAAGTTTCAAGAGGGCAGAAATGTGATCTGTTGTGTTTATTATATTCTCATCCTGTGACAGTTCCTGGTATATAGTTGATGCGTAGAAAATCTATTGAATTAGCTAAATGAGTCTCGTTAATTATGAGAATTCAGGGTATGAATAAGCCATTATACCAAGGAAAGTTGTGCCAGCTTCTTGGTCTAACTTAAGGAGTCTGTTTCTCACAGACATTCCATTGACTTTAAGATTTTTAATGAGAGTTTCAACCAATTTGAATTAAAAAAAAAAAAAACAGGCAGGGATTCTCAGAACACAGTGGTCAAGCCTCCCCTTGCTTGTTGCCTATGATTTGAGGTTAAAGAAACTGTCAAAATAGACACAGGACTCTATACACGGTCTCCTGGTCCCAAAGAACAGGGAGTCCACAAGGCAAGACTCACCAGGAGGGCATAGGCAGTCCAAGCTGGAGCCCACTCACGCAGGAGGCAAGGCTGACTCTGAAAGGGGAACCTCTGGACCCTCTAGACTGGGTCATGCTCTGGGGAGCAGTGGCTTGGCACTATGATGACAAAGTGGCACCCTAACATTGGGCTAGCATAGACAGCCCCTGGAGTGGCTTCCATTGGATGATGCAACACTAGCCCTCAGCAGAGGGAGATCAGGATTTCAGATTATTCTCTATTTTATATCTAGAATCAGAAAAGCCTTTTGAGTGGATTTAAAGAGTTCTTAGACAACTCAGAAGAATGGGGATTTGGTAGGAGTGATGGAGATGGGGGCCAAACACAACAGAGTTCTGCTAATTATGGCAAACCGAGTCTTCATGGTTTTCCATTTGCTGCTTAATTGGTGGAGTAAATCAGATCAATTATTTGAACATTTCACAAAATGTATTCCCTAGGCTATAAATAGAAGTTACCTGAAAAAGAATTTCTCAGGCCAAATAAAGTAGCAAAATGCAAGCTTAAATAAATTTAAACTGCTTTTTTGACTGGAGGACTTCTCAAAGAGGTAATAGGACCAAGTGCAGCATTTCCCAAATTTATGGGATTTGGGAAACCTGCTTTATAAGGGGGACTTCACGAGGCTAATGTTCTGGGGAACACACACGGAAAAATGCTACCAAGTCTACACTAGGCAGCATAGAATGCATTTGTAAGGAAGTTTTATTAATGAGTTGATTGAACACTAGTGGTTTGTGCCAGTTAAATATGGCACCACAATTCATATAAAACAATTTATTTCATGAAAAACATTGCATTTGAATTCTATAGATGTGGGAAAAAATAAATAGTTTGAAATGCCTAAGGACAGGAAATTTGAAAGGGATTGAGCTACTATGTAGGGCAGGAATGCTATTCAGTTTTGGAATTCCTCATTTCTTTTTCCTAGGGACTCTACAACTTACACATTGTTATCTATACTTTGCATATGAAGAAAATAAAGCTCAAGGTATTTAAATGATATACCCTAAAAAACTTACTTGTAGGACAAGAATTTGAATCCAGAGCATTCCTGGTGCCAAAAATAGCCTGACTTCTTCTTTCTTTTTTCCCTCCCCTCCCTCGATCCCTCCCTCTCTGCCTTCCCTTTTCTTTCTTTCTCACTCGTGATACTCCCCTAAATTTCAAAATCAAACAAGAAGCAAAGTCTCCAAGGTTTACTTTTTTGTTATGACAAAAATACTCAGTTTTAGGAATCAGCAAGAATTTCTCAGGTTCCATGAAAAATGGGTCCCCATTGAAGTCTGAAGGACCCATTCTTTTATATGGACCACCCTGCACTTCCTATATTCTCCCCAGAGTCTTTTTTATTTGATGGGGGCAAAAGGTTTTCTATTTCTCTTAAAACAGAAGCTTCATTTAGGAGAAAAATTAATTATTATTTAGAGGGAAGTTCAAATTTCATTTCAAATAGCAACCTACTTCCTTTTTTCCAAGGTGCTGTACACAGAATGTAAGCTGATTCAATGGGAGACTTAGTATTTTTTTAAATGGTCATTGTTTGTTTCAGCCATTGAGTGGTAAGAAGGAAAGCAATGTGCAGATAGGCTCAGTTACCATGGGAGACCTGAGTTTTGCATTCTTATTTTTCTTTTATAGTTACACAAAGAGTTACTCAAATTTGGAAGGTATCAAGGAACTTAATGTATAAATTCAAGCAAATTACTCAGAAAGAGAAAATAAATTCACCTTTTTTTTGCCTTTACCATCTTTCAACTGTCTTTAAAATCAATTTCGACTTTGTTATTTCTTTTTTTAAAAAAAGATTTATTTATTTATTTATTTATTTATTTATTTATTTATTTATTTATTTGAAAGGCAGCATTACAGAGAGGCAGAGAGAGAGAAAGAAAGTTTTCCATCCGTTGGTTCACTCCCCAAATGACCAATGGCTGGAGCTGGGCCGATGCGAAGCCAGGAGCCAGGAGCTTCTTCTGGGTCTCCCATGTGGGTTCAGGGGCCCAAGCACATGGGCCATCTTCTATTGCTTTCTCAGGCCATAGCAGAGAGCTGGATTGGAAGAGGAGCCCTCAGGGCTCAAACCAGTGCCCATGTGGGATGCTGGTACTGCAGGCAGTAGCTCTACCCACTATGCCACAGCACGGGCCCCAGCCACTTAGCTATTTCATAACTCAATAGTCTTCTGCCCTAAATACAGATTCTCTCTCCCAAGTTGAGTTCTGAAACACTATTGCTACAATAAATCCTGAGTCTAAGAGTTTGACTTGGTAACACTTAACTGCCCAGCAAACTGAGAAGCCTAAATGTTTTGGGTTAAATGGTGGCACATCAACCTCATGGAATCTCTCACTGGTAAGCCCCAGTTCTCACTTTGTCCTATAAAATTCATTCAGATCAGGTTTCCATGGGGAATTTACATATAGACTGTGGGGAGCAACTCGGACTAGACTAAGTTACTGGAATTAAGACTTATTCTATGCATCTGCTCTCCCACAATATGGCGCTGGGAGAGGAGTAAACAACTTTTACACAGCTGCCTCCAGTTCGACCAGTAACCTGCAGGAGCTGATCCTGCTCCTGATTGGAGGAGAGCAGCGTACTCGGCGTGTGGGTAGCAGAGTTGGGATTGGTGGAAGAGGACTATAAAGGAGGAGAGAGACAACATGCACCAGGAACATCTAAGGGGAACATCCGGATAACATCTGAGCAGCCCCCGAGAGAGCAGGCCGGCGGTGTGCCGCTCCCCCGCGGAAGTGGGGAAAGTGGCAGGGGGAGCCGCCCTTCCATGGAGGTGGAAGGTCGGCAGCCAACCCAGGAAGAACCAGCAGCAAACCCGGGAAGGGCCGAGCAGACAAAAGAACAGCGCAGGGTCCTGTGTTGTTCCTCCGCGAAGAGGGGGAGCGACAATAGACATAAATGCATAGACTCATCAACAGAATCCAAATTTAAATATATTTAGCTTATTAATGAAAAGCAATACCAACTAATAGATATCTTTACAAACCAAGAGTGCAAATTGGCACAGCTACTTTGAGAAGCAACTTAGCAGCATGGCCTTGACTTTCAAGTGGAAAATGGGCATATGCGATAATGCAGGCATTCTAACTCCTGGTTGCCTTGGCTTAGGCTGCTGTAGCAGAATACCATAGGCTGGGTGGATTAAACAGCAGACATTGATTTCTTCAGTTTTGGAGGCTGAGAAGCGAAAACTCGGGGTGGTGGATGCATGCAGTCTCACAGCATGCTCACATAAGCCCTTCTTTGGGCTTACGGAGAGAGGAGAGGGAGAAGGAGACAGAGAAAGTGAGAGAGAGATACCCTTTCTCGTTCTCTTCTGATACCCTAATCCTATGATGAGTGGGCCACTCTCTGACCTCATCTAAATCGAATTACTACCCAGAAGCCCTACTTCCCAATACCCTCACATTGACCATCAAGGCTTCAACCATGAATCTTCATCCATAACATTCGGGGATGATTTTAGAACACACTCCCAGATACCCAAACATGTGTATTCCCTGTGTTCCCTAGTCCTACCAAAAGAGCTTTAGTTATATATAGCCAGTTCTAAATAAATAAAAAAAAAAAAAATTTAAACGCAGTGGCTGGCACTGTTGCACAGTGGGTTAAAGCCCAGGCCTGCAGGGCCTGCATCCCATATGGACGCAGCTTCGGGTCCCGGCTGCTCCAGTTCTGATCCAGTGCCAGGCTAACGCACCTGGGAAAGAAGCCGAAAGCAGTAGAAAATGGCCCAAGTCCTTGGGCCCCTGCACCCACGTGCAGGCCCGGAAGAAGCTCCTGGCTCCTGGCTTCGGATTGGCCCAGCTTCCAGCCATTGCAGTCATTTAGGGAGTGAACCAGTGGATGAAAGACCTGTGTGTGTGTGTGTGTGTGTCTACCTCTCTCTGTAACTCTTTCAAATAAATAAATCTTGAAAAATAAATGCAAAGAAAGAAAGTAGATATACACATATATATGCATATATATGTATACACAGAGAGAGAAAGGAAGGAAAGAATGTAAAATGATAAATGTAATAGTGCAACTAATATAAACATCTTAACATCTTAAAACAAAAAAGCTATAAATTATTTATAATAGATATAGTATAACAATAAAAATGAACAAGAGAGATATGTACTGAATCCATAATAGATAATATCTGTAGAGACAGGAAGAGTAGAATGAGACCAGCAATGGTGGTTAATGGGAAATGAATACAATGAAATTCTAATAGTTGTTAGTTCTGGCAATGGGTGTTCTATTATTCTATGTATTTTTCTGAGACATTTACATTTGAAAATTAATCTCTGAGACAATTAAATTTTTAGAATCATGGGTGCTTTGTGATTAATAACAAATTACTGGCTGCAATGAGGTTGCAAATGTCACTTGGGATGCAGAAGGTTGGAGAAGGTCATGCTACCATTATCATGATTATGATAAACAGGATTATATTTAAAGAATACCAGCACTGTTTAACGAGACTGGTAATAATATACTCCATGATCCAATGCAATATTTATTCAGCTTGGATATTGACAAGACACATAGAAATATTTTTTAAAAACTCATGGAGTTAAGCCATTGCCTGTAATGCTGGCATCTCATATGGGTGCCAGTGTAAGTCATGGCTTCTGCACTTCCGATCCAGCTCCCTGCTAATTTGCCTGGGAAATCAGAAAAAGATGGCCAAAGTGTTTGGGCTCATGTGGGAGACTCAGAAGAAGCTCCTTCCTCCTGGCTTCAGCCTGGCCCACCCCCGGCTGTCACAGCCATCTGGGGAGTGAGCCAGCGAGTAGAAGATCTTGTGCTGTCTCTCTGTCTCTCTCTCTCTCTGTCTCTTTCTGTAACTCTACTTTTCAAATAAGTAAATAAAATCTTTTTTGAAAATGAAAACTTACGCTACAACATGGTAAGACCACTAGTTGAAAGCAGTAATGTACAGCATGACTGCATTAACTGCAGTATGTGTAAAACGTGGTATCATCACATTCAAGACTGAGCAACCCCAGGAAAGATTAGAGGGCTACTAGAAGATGAGAAATATCACTGTAATTCAAAGACGATATAGGCATGAATTCTAAACTCAACTGCCAAGCGACTTAGCCATTTGAGTGTCAAAGCAAGTGTGAGATCAGGGATATTCTGCAGGAAAATGGGATGAATAAAGGCAAAAGTGGAAAAATGTGGATGTGTATGGAGGAAAAATGTAGATTTCTCTCAACTCCTCCTGACTGATGCTAAAATTGTGAACCTGTTTCCCTAAGCATACACTTAGAGAATCCAAGGCCAAAATTTTGGCCAGAGAGTGGTAAGTATTGGCATTTTATTGTAACTTGTTTCGTAGCATTTCCATTTGTATTTGAGGCTTACATGTGCTAAAGACAGGCTTATGCCAGAACTGAATGCACTGGCTCAGGGCCCAATATGTTACCCGATTAATCTCTCAATTTATCTTCTTACTCTGGTTTCCACACCCTTTTAATCTCATCATCCGCTCCAACAACCTATGTCAGATATAACGTTCTTATCATGTCAACACTCTATTTTAAAACCTGCAATAAGACATCCTTGTTGACTTGGGGACAATTTCTCTAAAGATTATTGAGTAAAAAAGCAAGATGCCAAAAAAAATGCAAAGTACTAACCAAAGAAGCAAACAGTGACCCCCCAAGAAAGCTCTGCATATGGAAACTGAACATGTACATATACTGAACACTTGAACACAATAATATAACCAAGGAGAAAACAAAGAATAAGTATGAATGGGGTGAACATGAATTGATGAGGGTAGAAAAGGATGCGAAAATGGGAAGGAAACAGAAGAGTGAGAAGGAGGCACCAGTTAGAGAAGGGAAGACAGTGTGTAGGACATGAGCAGCTTTACTTATGCTGATACAGGATATAGGTAGAGCATTTTTTTTTTTTTTTGGACAGGCAGAGTGGACAGTGAGAGAGAGAGACAGAGAGAAAGGTCTTCATTTTGCCGCTGGTTCACCCTCCAATGGCCGTCGCGGCCGGCGCACCGCGCTGATCCGATGGCAGGAGCCAGGTGCTTCTCCTGGTCTCCCATAGGGTGCAGGGCCCAAGCACTTGGGCCATCCTCCACTGCCTTCCCGGGCCACAGCAGAGAGCTGGCCTGGAAGAGGGGCAACCGGGACAGAATCCGGCGCCCCGACTGGGACTAGAACCCGGTGTGCCAGCGCCGCAAGGCGGAGGATTAGCCTAGTGAGCAGCAGCGCCAGCGGTAGAGCATCTTAAACACTTGAAAAGCAAAACCATCACAGCTGTCATTTCCATTGCCTGCATGAAGTTTAGACTCTGGCATACCAGGCATTGTAATCCGCACGTCACTCGTCATTACACCTGCCCTGTGCACCAGCTGCTTCCCCCTCCACACCACCCCACCCCACCCCACCCCACAGGAGCCTTGCTTCTCCCCTTCACACAGCCCACTACGCATCTGGACTGACTTTGCTTCCTTGCTCCCCAGGGAATTCCTTTCTTCACTCAAGATCCTACTTTCGGGATTTCTTCCATTCAGGTACTCCCTTTTCCATGTGGCCTTCCTCCTTGGTGGAGCTCATTGCTGTGAGGCATGGTTATCTTGGGATGAGTTTCAGGCGTATTTTAGTAGATGATTCTCTCACTAGACAGCTGGTTCCGTGAAGAAAGAAGCCACGTGCTTAATTCTGGTGCATCAAGCACCTAGGATGACATTAGCATTTGGGAGCTGGTAAGCAATATTTGCTGAATTGATTAATTTCTTTATTTCTTAAATGATACAAAAAGATCATGCATAGTATTATTATTAGTATTATTATTAGTTTATTATTAGTATTATTATTAGTTTTATTCTGCTTTATTGCCATGATTTACACAAGAGCAAAACCATAGGCAGTAACTTTCCTCGCATTCTGCACTGAGACCCTGGCCGTGCTGGCCAGGATTTAGAAGGGGGTGGATGGACTAAGACTGCCCAGGGACTCATCTCTCTGGATGCTCTCAAAGGCTTGAAACTGGGGAGAAGGAAAAACATAAGAATCTGTGCAGAGAAAAATGTTGGAAGTTGTGGCAATTTTTCATCTCCCTCATCTATGATCAATAGTTGAGAGTACCTCGCCGGGAGCTTCAAGCTCATTCTCTAAAGTTGGGAGGACAGAGGGATATGTGGTTAATCTCTCTTTGAGAAATGTCAGGCAAAAGAGCCTAACTGTCCACCTAGAGACTATGAGAAGAGACACAGCTGAACTTGGAGCCAGCTGCATTTCCACTAATGGTGCAGCAGAGGCTCATGTTCTGTGGAACAAATGCAGGCTCTGTAGAAAGGAGATGACCGTGGTTTTGTATGTATGTGTTTTCCCTCCTAGGGAAGAGGCATGCAGTATTGACTGATGTAGAAGCTGAGGACCAGTTAAAACAATCCAGCAGAAGAGAGGAGATTAGATGGGGTTCTGGTGAGGGGAGCTCTGCAGAACCCTCAGGAGTGCCCCCTAAGTCGGCTGTGTACACAACAGGTCAACTGGCATCACAGCACACCTGCCCCTTATGTACCTCCCTCCTTCTCCACCAAGGAAGGGTGGAGACCCCAGAGCTGGAGACTAAGGAGATAGGAAGCCATTTTCTCAGCAGCAGCACAACCAAGGGGTGGGAACCATAAATTTTAACCACACAAGAAATTGGGACTGCTGACTCCGGTACACACTGGTCACTCTAATTACTGACACGAGATTCCTACTGTAAGTGACTGGAGACGTTCTCGTATCATCTCCACATGAATGAAAAGCTACGGAACTCACCTCTAACTTCAATTGGGGATAGGAAAAGAGCTAATCCACGGTGAGTTTATTTTGTTTTAGTTGTTCACACAAACTGGTTGTATGTGTGACTTTGCACAACAAAAATAGAATAAGAAATATATTGAGGTGTATGCATGTATTGCCTTTACTAAGGGAAAAGTCAAGTTCAGAGAGAAATATTGGATTTTTTTCATACTGAAGGCCAAAGTAGAGTAAATTATCTACTTCTATCATATATACTCCATATATGGAGTATTTACTGCAGAATTTGGTCATGGAAGTCCTTGTCATTAAGATGGACTCTCTAGGCAAAATTAAAGAAAAAAAAAACAGCAAATTATTACCTAAGCCCAAGGTCACAGTACAGCTGGTAAAGGCAATTACAAAGAAAGAGACAGAAAACTGCTGCCTCAGGTCTTACCGTGAATGTCCTGGAAAGACATTACAACATAAGAAGGCACATGGTTATGCAACTCCATCTGATTAACGAAAATCGCACCTCAGGGCAGGGGTTTGGCACCGCTTTTGAAAAAGCGCTTGGGATCTCAGCATCCCACATCCCAAAGTGCTTGGGTTTCAGTCTCAGTTCTGCTTGTGATTCCAGCTTCCTGCCAATGGGCACCCTGTGACGCAGCAGGGGATGGCCCCAGTACTTGGATTCCTGCTGCCCATGTGGGAGACCTGCACTGAGTTTCCAGCTTCTAGCGCCAGCCTGGCCCAGCACCAGCCTTTGCAGGCATTTGGGGAGTGAACCAACTGACGGAAGATTTCTCTCTGTGTCTGTCTGTCTGCCTGCCTCCATACCTCTGCCTTTTAAGTAAAAATAAATTTAAGTAAAAATTTAAAACATCAGTTGTGCTTCCCCATGCCTCCTGTATGTGGATGTTAACCCCTTTAAAGCCTTTGCCTGGACGTTCCTTTCCAGCTGCTGAGATCCACCACCTCCAGAAAATCTCTTTTGGTCCCTGGGACCTGACTGAAGGACTACAGCATGTGGTCAAGAATCTATGTGAGCAGCTCACAATACTTGATTTGCCACAGTGAATCAGAGATGAGCAAGTTTGGATCTTTCATTTGCATAGGAAGACCTGGAGAGGGAAAATTTGTCTTAGCCCAACAGTTCAGCTGCAGACTAGGATGGCTGCCTCCCACAGTAAAGTGCCTGCATTCAATACCTTGCTCTGGATCCTGATTCATGCAAACCCCAGGAGGAGAAAGGCAGCAGCAATGACTGGAGAAGATGAGTCCCTACCACCCACATGGGAGACCGGACCCTTGTGGGCATTTGAGAAGAAAACTAGCAGATGGGAACTCTCTCTCACTCTCTCTCAAATAAATCTGAAAAACTACCAAGAAATCCCCTTCCTTTCTTCCTTCTGGACACTTTCTTTTTGTAGAGGCTGCCTCTTCCCCAGTCTATAGATTATTTCTTGAAATAAATCTCTCCTTTTTACTTAAGCCTGATTATTTCAGTTGATAACATGTATTTGTGCACATATGAAAACAGAGCAAACCAATGTGAACAATCAATCTTATTTTTTAGGCACCACATATCCTCTTAATTTCTTGATTGAGACTCACAATTAAATCGTTGTGGCAATTTCAACACAAACAGGATCATCAAAAAGAATTCAAAATAACTGTACAATAAGATACTCTCATCATAATCTAGTAGAGTAAAAGACCAGGTTTAGAAAATAAACGAGTTTTTTTTTTTTTTTTTCCTGCTGTGCTCATATACCTACCACATGTCAGTTGTGTAGTAGACACTGGGGAAACATATCCTTGTTATTGAGATGGTCACACCCAGCAGGAGGACAAATACCAAAAGCTCTGGGCCGCCGGGCTAGATTTGCACTACGCAGGTGCTGTGTGACTGCCACAATGCTTGCTGCCTGTGGACTCACATCCCTCAGGCCCGTCTGCCACATGAATTTCTAAACTAAAATGAATATGACCAGGACACACAATCGCACTCAGTGTTCTACTGGCTTCAGGTTAACTTCAACGTCAAGTTCAATGTCTTAATCTGGGATCATCCTTCTGCTCTGCCCTCTGTCTATTTCTCCATCCTTCCTTTTAAATGCCTCCTGCTTGCTTGCACTGTACTCCTGTGCCTCACACTATCCCCCATTGTTTCGCACCTTAGAGTCTCCGCCCATGCCTTCCTTTCTCCCTGTAATCTCTTCCCTAATTCATCTGCCTGCAGAGCTCTCTATGCTTGTTCTCAGACACATGGCCTAGATATTCATTCACCTCTTCTGTAAGGTCTTTCTGGACCATCCCCTTTCCACAGCCGCATTCATATAAATTCCACTTCAAGCCATGCTACGATAATGGCACAGGTGACATTGGTCTAAAGTTATCTACAAGGCTGTCTCCAGCACTAGACTCTAAAGCACAGTGACCGGAACGCTGCAGACAACGAGCAAACCAAAGACCTGAATGAACCAAGTTGACTCCGGCTGCGTTGTAGGCTGATATTGACAGACCCTGATTAGGGGCCAGCAGGGTGGTTTTAGAGACTTAAGGAAATGACCCTTCCCCAGGACTAGAATGGAAAGTTGCCAAAAAAAAAAAAAAAAAAAAAAAAAAAAAAAAAAAAAAAAGCTTCTAAATTATGGAAGCAAACAGATGAGGTGGCTGGGAGGCGGGTTGAGTGTGACTCAGGCTCAGGACTTGTGTGGTGGGACCAGGGGAGTCCTGGGATGTTCAGAGGGTCCAGGTCCTATAAGGAATTGAGGCCTGGAAGAAACCATTAGCTAACACCCCTCAGAGAGCAAATAGAAAATCCATGCCCTGCCATGGTGTTCATCTGACCTTCGCTCACACTTCACAGTTTGTTTTCTCATATGGCTTCCATGCTCCTCTGTCTTGCTCCCAAGGCGTACTTGTGTTTAGACAACTCACAAAAAAAGAGACTAGAAAAACAACAGTGACAGCTTTTCACTTATTGGAAATCACGTAATTTGTCTAGATGCACAAATGTTCAGGAAGAATGATTACCCAATACCTTCACCCTCCAGAACAATTAATTGGCATCTTTCTTTTATTGATCATTTTTTCCAGAACTTTTTATTCCTGATTATAACTTAATGGGAAATATTTCATTAATTTTACTTGTTAATTTTTTATTTTATTTTTAAGATTTATTTTTATTTATTTGAAAGACAGAATTACAGAGAAAGGGAGAGACAGAGAGAAAGAGAGAGGTCTTCCATCCACTGGTTCACTCCCCAAATGGCCACAATCCCCAAAGCTGAGCCGATCTGAAGCCAGGAGCCAGGAGCTTCTTCCAGGTCTTCCATATGCATGTACATCCTCTGCTGCCTTCCCAGGCACATTAGCATGGAGCTGGAAGGGCAGTGGAGCAGCCAGGACTCAAAGTGGCACTCTATGGGATGCCACTGCTTCAGGCCAGGGTTTTAACGTGCTGCACCACAGCACCAGCCCCTCAATTAATTTTTATACATTACCACATCACTTCTTTACTTTTAGCTTTCATCACAGTGATTAATGATACTCCACATCTTCCATGACCAGAACCACTGGCAGTTGAACATTCTGGGTGTCTTTTCGTCCTAAGGTCTACTTAAATTGCTTTTCAGATGGTCTTTTTAGTTTTTCAGGCCCACATACACAAAAAGAAATCTAGTAGATCTTGTGATCTACATACCCCCAAGAGACAGCTTCCTGAACAAATTGTTCCAAGCTAAGAGAGAGACTGAAGCCCACTGATATAGTTTCTGACTTGAATGACTCACTCATTCAGGAAATGCTGAGTGAGCTTCTAGTAAGGGTCAGGCACTGGACTACGCATAAATGCAGAGACCAAGGACACCTGTGACTTCCATGAAGTAGATTCAGACCAATGTAAATACAGAAGGTCTGTGCTGCGTGAGAAGATGTGTGAAGACTGGAAGAGGACTCCAGGGAAGACTGGAGGCCATGCTGGAGCAGGTTTTGGCTTATGCGTAGGAGTTAGGCCAAATAGCGGGAAAGAGAATCCCAAGCTGCAGGAACTCCAGATACTAGAGGATGATGGCCCAAGCCTGGCTGTAATTTTACAAAACTTCAGGCTTCAGATGCATCTGGAGCCTAGGGTGTGTGTGGAGCTGTAGAGAGAGAAGCCAGACTAACAGGCACTTATAGTCAATAGACTCTTACATCACTTCTAAAATTTTACCCTCCAGGTGATGCCACTTCAAAAACTTCAGCAAGCAAGTGGCCTGATCTGACCGGTGTCTGGAAAAGTCCTTCTGGCCGAAACGTCAAGGTGTCAGGAGCACCAGCTAGAGGATCATTGCGGAAATTCAGGTGAGATGGGGGATCCTGGGAAATGAATCTGTTCAGGAGAGAGGCTGCTGAGGTCAGGTTGGGAGAAGCTGAGCAAGCTGCTAGGTCATTGAACTAGGGCACTCTTCTTGGCCATAGGGCTCTCTAGTTTACCCTCTGGCCTGGGAAGGGCGTGCATGTGCACCCCAAGCTGCATGCTGTTGCTGTATGGTCTACAGAGGTGGTCCACAAGCCAGCATCCTCCGAACTGCTGCTAACTCCACACCTTCTGTTTCGTAGAGGAAAAGCAATAAGCCGGACTGAATGGAGGTTGTGCTGTGTATGAATTATCCATACTGCAATACTTGCTTTTAGAATTTTAATCACTTTTGATTTAGCTTTGAATCATGGAAAGAAAGAAAGAAAGATTATGTTTTAATTGTCTGCTTATTGGGAAATCTGCTGAGAGAAGGGGGGTTTGGGGGAGGGGGATAGAAGTCCTTCCCTAGGGCTATGTTGATTAGGCAGTGCCCCAAAGGGCACAAGGTCAAGGGAGGAGGAGGAGGGAAAGGTACCCAGAGGTGGAGAACCATGGGCCCCACTGCTTTGGTTCAGTCTGCCAACATCTAGAAAATTAAAAAGCAGCTACCCAGCTTTGAAAAGATGTCATAAAATCCTTTTCTATGCTTTCTTATGTGAAAATAATTTTTGACAAGCACATTTTTACGCACTTAATAATTCCATCTCATGTCAAGTAGTTACTATGTATGTTTCTGAAAATAAAAACTTCTAAGCCAGAGATATTTAATTATAACAACAAACAACAAAAAGTAATGGGCATTTTTTTATTCCACACTTCTTACACATCAAAGAAGTATTCTCTAACAGAAAGCTGAATGACCAAAATAAAAAAATGGGTATGAGTGCTAAATTCCACATAATGGGCCATAGTAACTAACTAAGCAAGCCAGGATTTTCATTTAATGATCAAAAGCCAAATTATCACTATGCATGAATGGATGTAAAAGGCAATTCGTACATTATAAATTTAAATTTCCAAATCAATTTTGAAAACTTTGAAATGCTTAAAATATGATGAACTCCCAAACTTGTGATATCAAAAAGAGGGGCAACATTTCATGAAATCTAAATTTTGCAGACTAATTGAAAATGATAAGATATTCTAAGTCTAAAATTCTATTCAAAATATTTAGAATTAAACTGATGAAAGTAAACTAGCCATTAGCTCTTTAGATGTTTTATTCCAATTTCTAAACATGTGCAGAAATTAAAGATTATTTTTAGTCATTTCAATCAGTGTTCTAGGAAAATGCTGGGTTCACAAAACCCTCAAGTGTACATGCATTTTATATAAAGTCACCTTATATAAAAGGCTAATGTGAAGTAATGCAAGAAATCAGCACATTTTCTACCTCTTGGTAGTAGTGACTGGAAATAGAATGCTTAAGAAAATTAAATAAAATAAAACTGGCTTCTTAGTTAGCAACTTTGGAGTTTCCGGGGCTGTTATGTGGTTGGTGCTGCTGGAGCGTCTGGGTTGGGCTGACCACCCAACTAGCGCTCAAGCCACATCCCAGTTTTGTGGGTGTCTTTCTCTCTCATGTTTTTAAAGTCATGTTTGATTTTTCACTGACCTCCTGTTATGATGACCTGCACAGAAAAAACATTACTCCTCCCCCACGAGCTATGTGTGATGTTGTAAATGTGATTTAAGTGTTGGACAGATGGGTTTAAGAAGAAAAAAAAAGAAAGGAAGGAAGAAAGAAAAGCTAAAAATCCATGTAGGAGGCCAAATAAATTTAGGAGAAAAAAAATGAAAAATCTAAATTGTAAACTTCTGAGAATTTCCCAGGAGCCACACACCACTTCCACATTTTGAAAAGAATGTAGTAAAAAGTTTTGCAAAACAGACATGGAAGAAATAACTACAGAAAGAAAAGAGAAATGTAATTTATTTGTTAAAAGCAAAAAGAGATAATATTTTGAAAAAAGATCATATTATGAAAACTATATATATTTTAGATATAGTTACAACAATGCCCAGATGTATTACAAATGTTATCCTGTGGCTGCTTAAGGCAACTTTAAACTCTGCTTTAAAACTCTGCTTTAATGATGATACATGGAACGTTAAAGTCAAGAAGAGGCTCTGAAAATAACTCTTCCAGTGGAGGATTTGGGAGGAGGGCAAATTAGGGTTCTGATCTATCACCACCACATCTAACCATCCCAGGTAGTACTGGCTCCAAGATACTTCCAAAAAATTAGTGGGAAATGGAATTTAAAAATTCATTTATTTTGATGCAAAAATTTTGAAATCCATGCCACATTCCAGTTTTGTGGGTATCTTTCAGGGGCTTCAAAAAGTTCATGGAATTACATATTACAGAAAAAATATGCTAACCACGTATTCCAAAATGTTTTTCCATTTTTTGGCAACAAAATACTTGCCTTGCAATTCCATTCCTCCACAAACTATTTGAATATATAACCTCTTTTGCAGTTATCATCAATTTGAACAAAGTATTTCATAGCTTTAGAAAAAAATTGAAATTTGTTAATCTAGTCTGTAACTCAGAAAGATAAGTTCACTGAAAGTAATGAAGTAGCTGATTTGAGAGTAGAACCCCTTTCTCCACACTGCTGGTATCAGTTTTACTTATCTAGCTCAAAAATTCAGCCAACAAACATGGAAGATAGCCAGATTTTGAGCAGTTGGACAATAAGCCCAACTTTCCTCTTAGACACTTAGACTTAGCATTGCTTAGTTTTGAACCTTTGCACTAGGCTTGTTTTCCATTCTGAGAATTGTACCAGAGACAGTTACCTACATGATATTCAATTATTCATTTCTTCCTTAGTAATAGAGCCCGATTTAGCGGAAGGTTGCAATGATAGTCCAAGCTGCATTTCCCTGCCTCCCTTGAAGAGGAGTGGTCCTAGGACCACATAGGACCAGTACAATGTAAGTGGAAGCTGTGGGGTGGGGCTGAATCATGTATTTGCCTTTCCCCTTCCTATACTTTCTTCCTCATGTGCTCACATCTTAGCCAGAACTCCATTGTCACAACTGTGAGCACAAATCTAGTAGGACCCCAAGCTGTGATAACAGCATGAGACTAACACACCAAGCCTGGAACTTTGTGCTTTCCCAAGTATGTTGCTGTTCACAGCAATACTACCTGACACATTCTGGTCCAAACACACAGAATAAAAACCCTTCCATTTCTCCCAGTTTGAAAGGATCATAGTAACCGTAGCCCAAATGTATATGGAAAGGGACCACTCCTGGTGCGTTTACCACACAGTCTGAATCTTCCACTCCTGCGTTTGAAAAAATCTCAACCCTGAATGTGACAACAGACCTGAAACTTTCGCTTGATCCCTGGGAAAACAAATCTCTGTGCCATGAAACTGATTTTAATCGGACTTCACAAAGGGAAAGACTAATATTCGCTCAATATTTCAATGTATAAATTGTGTCTTAAAAGAAAGTTTTACTGTTTTCCTAACTATAATATCCATCTGTCCACAGCAAACACCATGAGTTTGTTTTCTTTGGTTAATTAAAAATATAAATCATAGTATATCAGAGCCCTGAGTAAGCGTTGATGCTGCATTCATCCTGTTCTCTCACGTTGCAATGGCAAAGACAAGGGGAAAAGGCAGGAAGGCTACGATGATGTTTCTTAACTGTTCACCTTTCATGAGATTCTTTCTCCAAGGAAAGAATGTTAGTAAGCAGTGAAAAGGAAAGTCCTGAGTACTTGCTTAGCGTTCTCTGTCCTGGTCTCTTCTTGACCTCTCCCTCATTGAGGGTGTCCCTCTTCTCCTCCCCTCCCCTTTAACCTGGCTCCTTTATCCTTGAACCGGCTTGACTGTGGCTCAGCCTGTAGGTCCCAGATGCATCTCACGCAGAAGGCTGCCCCTGACTTTGCTCATCCCCAACACACCAGCACTCCACAGCTGAGCAATGACTCCTCTTTGGAGGTCCATACTGCACCTACCACCACCACACACTCACTTTCAGTCACAGAGGTCAGGTCTCCCACCTTCCATATCCCACAAGGAGGTGAAATTCTCCAAGAGTGGCCTCCAGCAGACAGCAGGGGACCTGGCCCATTACCTTTTACCTACTACTCACCTTTTAGAAGATTTATGCCAGCGAGTCCTAGAGCAGAGGGGACAGACGCTGAACAGGTAAACACTTACTCAGCTCTTCAACGTGTTCTGAAACCCTCTCTGCTATTGACTTTCATCCCACAGCTACCAGAGGTCTCTAATCTCAGGGGAACTGTCTCCAAAAAGCCCTAAAGAGGTTTAGTACTAAAAGAAAGTTGTGAGCAACCCATTTTAATGCTTGGTAGTAGGATTCAAAGTACATGATTTTGCCTTTGGGGAGGGTATAAGAATTCAATTACAGGGAGCAAATAAGGGCAGTTAGCTAAACAGAGCACATGTGATAAAGTCATTTGTACTAGTCTCTGGTTGCTCAGGCTTGGTTTCCTAGTGCACTGTGAAAGATACGGGTTTTTAAATTAATAGGTTAATCTAGGCTTAAGAGAGGAAGATACAATAAGTACAGTGAGGCAGGAAATCTAGCATTAGATGAAGTCTTGTTTCCTAGAACAGAGAAAAGGGAGGCTAACATGTTCCAGATGATATTCTTTGGGTAACATATTAAATTTCTCCTTTACCACATCCACCATAATTTAGTGATTTGAGTTGAAGAGATTTCTAAATGAGAGCTCGCTGGTAATTTCTCCCGCCTCTTTTTAAATGAATGCTCCTTTTCCATTCATCATATTTTAAATCATTCTATGAATAGTTTTTATGTTAAAAAATAGTTTTCTCTTTATAAGAGTATTAAGTGGGGGTCCCATATAAAAGATCCTACAGGGTGAAATATTAGGAAATAACTTAACCAAATAATTGATAGAGTCATTTTAATTACTACCTTGTTATCTGTGACCTAGTTTGCATGGTGGTTTTTATGGAGCCTGATTCTTTGATTTATTGGAGAGCATTAGATTCAGAATGGGTGAAAGAATATTTTGATTTCCCTTTCAGTTATGTTGGATTGGCAGTACTTCCGTAAAAACAAAACAAGGTGGTAAAACTCATTTTGGATATTTTTAGCTAAATAGCAAGATTATATTAAATTAGAATTGATACAGGAGAAAAGTCATTTTTTATAATTATTATTCCCTAAAGAATACACACACACACAAACACACACACACTCACACACACACATGCTCTGCAGGGAATAAGAATTATATATAATATGTATTATATATCAAGGAGGACATGAAAGGGGTTATATTTTCTTGGCACACTATTACATGCAATCAAACAAAATGAACATGAAGTCCACCGTTTTCTTAACCAACTAAAGCAACCCTGAGAACATCAGAACCAGTGCTAGACACCATACCTTGGTTGTCTACTCCCTACATAGCAGATTTTAGACTATAAACTCGTCCTGAAACCCCGTCCAAAGCACACCACACTACCATTTATGATTACAGGTGTTCCCAGTGGCATCGATTCTCTCGCCAGGACGTGTAAAAGGTTGAGATGAAAACGATTTAGAATTGTGAACTGTTCAGGTGTACAGAAGGCTTTTTGTGAACCACAGTGATAATACACAAATAATGCCAAAGTCAAAGAAAGACGTAGAACAGGATGTCATGAGACCCGCATGTGTACATTCACGACCACAGTGCCAGGACCCTCTCCGCAGTCTCTCAGGTCAGCTCCCCAGTGGTTAATTCTTTGAAATGACAGCTGATCCCGCCAGTGAGAGCGAACACTGAGCCTGAGCTGCAGACCCTCCCTCATATTCTCTTGCTTTGTGCCAGAGCATCTGGGTGCACATCATATAAAAACCAATGGAGCAGAGCACAAGGAGAAAGTGAGAAATTAAGCCAGACCACCAGAGACCTGTACCAAATACCACAACCAAAGGACATTGTAAGCAGCGAGCTGCACAAAACTGTAATGGTCTTGTCTGGGGGTTCTGAGTAACTGGTTTGTGAGTTGAACTAGTGTTCATGTTTCTCTCTTTACCTTCTGGCTACTAAGAAACTAACCATCATCTTTGTCATCAAATTCATGTCTAGCCTCATTATGATTTTTTTCTTCCTTGCCTTGACCTTTGCTTTAGCTATCTGATAGCTTTCTGAAAGATTTTGTCATTTTTACCTACTTTATTGTATTTTCTTTGTGAACCATTTTGATTCTTTTTCAACTAAGACAAGAAGGTGAAGAAGGAAAGGAAGCGGGGAGTGGAGAGAGAGAGCGTGAACCTGTGCTCTGGGTTGTAGAGTTCAGACAGGCCTAGATGGGGACCCCACCACTTCCCAGCTGTCCAACTGGGGCAGTTACCTTACAATTCTGTACAGTTTTCATCTAGATCGTTCCATGACCTGGAAACAGAATCTATGCCATCAGGAACATCTGTCAGCATAACCGACGCTTTAGTATGCCTTGGTGAGATGAGATGGCTCATAGAGATGCGTGTTTCCAAGAAGACTTTACAGACCAAGGTTCACTTAATCTCTGAAAGCTTCAAGTTCAAGTAAGATGGCAGGTTATTAACACACACCTCAGTGGAGAAAATGCAGGAGATCAGTTAATATTACTATTCCTTCCTTCCTGGTATTTCTAGCAACATCCAAATTCTGCATATGTGTGGTATCTGTGGGTATTCTATATAAAGCCAGGCACAGAGGTACATATCATGTGTAAAGAAATATGCATGCATAGTTGCATAGATACTTTCGCACAACCTCCCCACCACACACACACACGCATGCACACGCACACACACAGCTGATCACCAGGATGGAACCTGATGCAGAAAGTTCCCACTCACCAATTTCCAAAGAACTTCAAGGTGAGCAGCCAGGAAACAAATCCATCCTCTGCAAGTGTGGTTTTGTTTTTTGGTAAAATTATGATCTACAGAATATACCGGAAATTAGTCTAGGAAATGAGCCATTTTATTAAAGCACAGTTTGGGTAATCTCTATGTGTTAAATAGAATCCTAAAAAAAATTCCTCCCTTCGGGTCCCGCCCCGGCCCCGTGATTTACTCTGCCCGTCTGCTACAACAATCATCGCCACCGTCCACAGTGCTCACCATGACCTATTGCAGACAGTTAATCAAGAGCAGAGACAGCAGCTTTCACAGCACAAGCAGTTACTTGTTCTCAACTTTTTAAAGTTCATAATTCAGTCTTACTGTCATTTCTTTCCTTTTGCCGGTGCTTTTATGAAAGGTAAAGTTGAACAGAAAGAAAAGCAGAGTCATTAACTGTTTGAAAGTTTAATGTGCTACCCAGCCAGAATTAGATGTGATAATGAAATTTCCACGGCTGAAAGCAGACTTTGCTAACTGATGTATGTAGTGAGAAGGTGGTCACGTAACCAACGAAAACAAAAATCATGCTCATTTTCCTTTATATTTTCAATCATTTTGATGTTTAAACTGGCCAAACACCAAATTAGACCAGTTAGGATGCCTTCAAAGTGCACTTAGTGAAATTCCATTTGTTTCTCTTAGAAAATATGTAGGCTGCAATTATTGCCTGGATATTGATTAGGTAACCTTATATATGCAGACTTCCTAGAACAACAGATCAGGACTGAAGGGTGAACACTGCTGGATTTTATTTGGCCATTTCAATTGGTCAGAAGAGCCAGCCAAGTCACCAGCGGCCAGAGCTGGTTCACCCTACCCATGCCTCTCCTCGGTCTGGCACTCAAGGTTTGTCTAAATAGCAGTCCAGTAGACCTTTTCTAACTAAAGATGGTGTCCAGCCTGCAGTGGTCCAACTTAGCATTTTTCTGTTTCTTTTTTTAATTAATTAATTTATTGGAAAAGCAGAGTTACAGAGAGAAAGGAGAGAGACATCTTCCATCCGCTGGCTCACTCCCCAAATGGCCACAACAGCCAGGACTGGGCCAGACCAAAACCAGGAGCCAGAAGCTTCTTCTGGGTCTTCCATGTAGGTGCCCAAGTACTTGGGTCATCTTCCATGGCTTTCCCAGGCATATCAGCAGGGAGCTGGATTGTAAGTGGAGAAGCCGGGACTCGTATTGGTTCCCATATGGGATGCAGGAGCTGCAGGCCTTAACTTTAACCCACTGAGCCACAGCTCTGTCCCCTCCTTTTTCTTTTTGTTAAATTAATTTGTTAATTTGAAAGGTAGAATTAGAGGAGCGAGAGAGAGAAAGAGAGAAATCTCTCATCTGCTGGTTACTCCCCAAAGGTCCACAACAGCCAGGGCTGGGCCAAACCAAAGCTAGGAGCCTGGGACTCCATCTGTGTCTCCTCCATGGGTACAGGGGCCTAAGAACTCAGGCCATCTTCTGATGCTTTTTCAGGCACACTAGCAGGGAGTCAGATTGGAAGTGCAGCAACCAGGACTCCAGTGGCACCCACTCGCGATGTTGACACTGCAGGCGGCATAGCTTGACCCACTGCACTATGATGCTGTCCCTGACATCATTGTTCTACTTTACGATGCTGTAAAAGCAGTATGCATTCACAGAAACCATAGTAGAATTCTGACTTTTTACCATTTCCAGGGCTAGCAATATATAGTTTGTCCCTCTTGTGAGATGCTAGGCCATGGCACTGACCTGAAGTCCCCAGCCACCACGAGATCACCAAGGCAAACAACTCACGTTCG
Organism: Oryctolagus cuniculus; assembly: GCF_964237555.1. Classification (NCBI taxonomy): domain Eukaryota; kingdom Metazoa; phylum Chordata; class Mammalia; order Lagomorpha; family Leporidae; genus Oryctolagus; species Oryctolagus cuniculus. The sequence continues at coordinate 11,814,184 of NC_091445.1, read as the reverse complement.
AGTGTGCTGGGGTTAAGCTAGAGTGTTTAGTGGAGGAGGGTTTCCAAACATTCTCAACTTCCCCAGGGTCTGTTGGGATGTAACCCCATCACAATTCCCGCCTTCCAAGCTCAGCATGGTCTTTGTTTCCCCACTCCCACTCTCTTTCTACACCTTTGTCTTGGCACAAACGATACATGTCCTCCTCCTCCCCACACACCACCCACACGAGGCCCCTCTCCCCACTACCTCCACCCAGAGACCTGTGACATATCAGCATCCATCGAAATGATGTCCAGGTCAAGTCCAGTTCAACATCCCTTCTTTTTGGGAAAGTAGTCTTCTCGGCCCACCCCAAAGTGGCCTGATTTCTCTCTCCTCTCTACCCAGAGCCACTTTGGTTTCATTCTTGTACATTATATTTCATAGCCTTTGGCATAGAGTAGGAGTCTGTTCACTGTGATGGGTGAAGCAGTGAAGTTAAAGACTTATTGCACTGTCATCTCTCCCCAGCACCGCTCCTCATTCTCAGCTTGTATGTTTCCTAATGGTAAAGAGCAGTGTAGTGGGAAGAGGGTGCTTATTAATCTTTCAAACCTTTATATTATCCAATAAGTTCATTGCACAGACACGCAGCTTGGTAAATTTTATTTCTTGAACTACATGATTAAACCGGGTTGGCCAGGCTTGGTTAGAAGCACCTCGGCAGTACTCCTGGCTTTATCAGGAACAGTGCTAGTGATGCAAGAAGTAATTTTCTTTGCTGAATCATAGCAGAATTTATATCACACTAAGCTTCGGAAGGTACCACTTTTCAAGTCGCCTATAAAAACAAGAGCCTTCTGTGTGCAATGTTTTACGTTCTCCTGGCTCCTTTCAGGCATGGGGGCATCTCTGTAAGGTGTTGACCTAAATTTCTTCTGACCTAATTTCCTTGTTGCAAAAGGAATTCAGTGCAGCCAGCCCCCACTGCGGAGCGGTTTTGTTCTACATCACTGTCAAATTTCAATGACAAATGGAATGAACTTTGTTAGTCCTTGTGAGAGTTCAGAAGAGCTCAGTATATTCCCCTCTGGATGGCTAGAGGAGTTCGGTGATTTGTTCTGCAGGCTACAGAGAGTGAAAGGGCCTCCCTCAGCCCTGTGCGCTCCCTCCAAGCAGTAGGCCAAACCCCATGGAAGCACCAAGCGCTACTCACAGATGCTTTGCTGCTCTGCAGCTAAAACCGAGGTTGCTGATGATGGAGGGGAATGCAAGTGACAAGACAAACAAACAGACAAACAAACTATTGGGCTCTTTAATCAAAAAAGAAACCCACCACAGCACCAGCAAACCCTGCTTTGGTTCCAGTCATAAATATTTTGAAACAAAATAAACTTCTACTACCAAAAAAAAATTTAGCAGTAAGTATAGAACAACAAACCTATTTTCCCCACTATATTGCAAGCAGATGAATATATTTGTATATGGATGTGTTTGAGAAGGGGGGAGGTTAATGAAAGGTTAGGATGTAGCTCAACTAATTTGGTAGTTGTAAAAGTCATAAGCCAGTAGGCAGGGGTATAATAAAAGTTCTTTCCTTGAGTTTTTGAGAGAAGACAAGACAGTCTCCTACTAAGAATAACTTCAGGGGAGAGGTTTGATGCAGTGGGATGCTCACAACCCATATCAAAGTACCTGCTTTGGGTGCCGGCTCTTTGCCTCCAAACCAGCTTCCTGCTAGTGCACATCCTTCCAGGTTGCAGAGAATGGCACAAGGACCTGGGTCCCTGCCGCCCACCATGTGAGACCCAGATAGAGTTCCAGGCTCCCTGTCCTAACCCTGGCTGTTGCAAGCATTGAGAAGTAAACTGGCCGGCGCCACAGCTCACTAGGCTAATCCTCCGCCTTGCGGTGCCAGCACACCGGGTTCTAGTCCCGGTCGGGGCGCCGGATTCTGTCCTGGTTGCCCCTCTTCCAGGCCAGCTCTCTGCTGTGGCCAGGGAGTGCAGTGGAGGATGGCCCAAGTACTTGGGCCCTGCACCCCATGGGAGACCAGGATAAGTACCTGGCTCCTGGCTTCGGATCAGCGCGGTGTGCTGGCTGCGGCAGCCATTGGATGGTGAACCAATGGCAAAGGAAGACCTTTCTCTCTGTCTCTCTCTCTCACTATCCACTCTGCCTGTCAAAAAAAAAAAAAAAAAAAAAAGAGAGAGAGAGAGAGAGAAGTAAACTACTGGAAGGAAGACCTTTCTCTCAGTCTTTCTCTCATCATTTCAAATAAAATGAAAGTAAATAAATATTTTTTTTAAAAAAATTGTAAAAAGGAATAGCATCAGCCTGTTATTTTCTGAAAGAAGAGGGTATACTAGATGACTCCCCGGGTTTCTTTCTGGCATTGTTGTTCGCAGATGAACATTATCTGAATCACATATTTACTTGCAGTTTCACTGATGGTACACGCCAGAATTTTAGTCATTCAGCAATATGGTGAAAGTGCCTTAAAATACTGAAAATCACCAAAATTCTTTCATGCTTGATCACAATTATAATTCCAGAATGTTCCTCCATTATTCCCACTTGGAAGCTAGTCTCTTGGAAGCCCATCAGGCACCACACCCCACCAGTTGGTGATGTGGTCAAAGAAAGCAGCTGTCCCGGCAATTTAGCTTGGACCTAAGTGGTAACATAGAAGCGGGCAGGAGGAGGGAAAAGGCTGACAAAGGGAAGAAAGCAGTCTCTTTCAGAAAAGAAAAGATGGAAGAACATTACAGTGGATAATAAAGAAGGAACGAGGGGAAAATTAACTTTGCTGTTTTTCGCTGTTTGGTTACCATGCAATACTTGCACATTCCCACAGGGTTTAGCACAAGAGCTCAACACCCGTGCACAATGGAACGGGGTCAGATCAGGAAATGAGCATTTCCATTTCTTTGTCTTTGCTTTATATTTGCAGCCCATGAACCCCACTCTTTGAGGCCTTCATGCACTATATGGTGCATTTCTGTGTGCTCTCATCACCCCGATGCGCCAACTACAACAACAAAACAGAAGAAAAGTAATCTGAGGAGGAAAAGACCGTTCGCCACGCTCCCCAAGATGCTGAGCACCTTCTAGACAAAGGAACTCCTGAGTCAAAAACCACAGGCAGAGTAAAGACATTATCTGGAAGGAAAAGCCACATGGGAGACCCAAACCAGCAAACAGTTACTAGCTCCACAGCTACCGGCAGCAGCCGCTGCTCGGTGAGCAAAGCAGGAAAATTCATCACCAAGGTGTTCCCGTGCCAAACAGGTCACCCCACGTCCAGAAGAACTGCTTGTTTATGGCATTTCTTTTTTTTTTTTAAGAAAGATTTATTTATTTATTTTATTTGAAAGTCAGAGTTACACAGAGAGAGGAGAGGTGGAGAGGAAGAGAGAGAGAAAGAGAGGTAGAGACAGAGAGGTCTTCCACCCACTGGTTCACTCCCCAATTGGCCACAACAGCCAGAGCTGCGCTGATCTGAAGCCAGGAGTCAGGAGCCAGGAGCCTCTTCCAGGTCTCCCATGTGGGTGCAGTGGCCCAAGGACCTGGGCCATCCTCCACTGCTTTCCCAGGCCACAGCAGAGACCTGGATTGGAAGTGGAGAAGCTGGGTCTCGAACTGGCGCCCACATGGGATGCCAGTGCTTCAGGCCAGGGTGTTAACCTGCTGCACCACAGCATTGGCCCTCTTTTTTTTAAAAAAAGATTTGTTTATTGTACTTGAAAGTCAGAGTTACACAGAAAAGGAAAGGCAGAGGAGAGAGAGAGAGAGAGAGAGTCTTAGAACCAACGGTTCACTCCCCAGTTGGCATCAAGGGGCGGAGCTGCACTCATCCGAAGCCAGGAGCTTCTTCTAGGTCTCCCACGTGGGTGCAGGGGCCCAAGGACCTGGGCCATCCTCTACTGCTTTCCCAGGCCCTATCAAGGAGCTGGATCTGAAGTGGAGCAGCCGCGTCTTAAACCAGTGCCCATATGGGATGCCGGCACTGCAAACGGCAGCCTTACTCACTCTGCCACAGCGCCAGGCCCTGTTTATGGCATGTCTTACTGCCTTGTGCACAGCCTTAAACCAAGAGCACAGAGATGAGAGCTAGCGAGGGAGCAGACAAGAACACACGTGGGTGACAGGAGCATTTGACTGGCTGTTGAGTAGACGCCCGTCAGAGAAGGTGCTCCCCAAGGAGCATTGGCCAGAGTAACTGGACACATCATCTGCTAAAGAGCAAGACAAGGAAAAGGAAAATGCTTTGTTGAAATCTCAGGAAATTATTATCCCAGGAAGTTAGTTTTGGAGAAGGAATTTCTGGGCATAGCTCTGTGAGTCGTAAAGGACCACAAGGACTATTGGGTGTGGAGGAAAATTGGAAAAGTTAAATGGCCCAGTAAGAAATGGTCTCCGCTGATGCTGTTTCAAACAGCCCAGGACAAGTTGTATTGAACTTAGAGACCCTGCCTGCTGGGTCTTTCACATCTCTTTGACGGATCCCTTCTAATCAAGGGCTTGGCATGCCCCCTCCAGTTTGATGCATAGATGACACAGGAAAGCTTCTAATAACCGTGAAAATTGGTAACCTGAAAATACATGTCAACACATACATAAGCTCTGTGGTCAAACTGAAAATCACTTCCTCCTGTGGGGATTAGCTTCCCACGATTGTCTACTACTGGATCTATCCGAACAACACAGGACCTTGGGCTGGGAGGATTTATTTACTTAGCACGGCACCTGGCACCACTGCTCTGCTCGCTCTATTCCCGCTGCTCCACACACCTGCAGCTCCACACCCTTCTCCCTGCCAGACACAGAGGAAAGAGAACAGCTTATAAAACCCATTTTACTCTAGCAAGAACAAAAATGACGATGTGAAGCCTGCACCAGGTCAGACGCAGCTTTCCCTAAAACTGGCTGGGCCTGCCTGTGTTCAGGGCGAAGCCGTGCTGAATCTCTGCTTTCGGAAGCCGCACTAGATGGAACAATCAGACTGTTTGAAAAACCCATCATCTCACAACGATTTGCGAAGCTTTGGACGTCTGGCATACGGGTGTTCTGAATAAAAAGATGTTGCCAGGAGTTTTGAGATCAGAAATCCACGATTAATTCTGACTGCTTGGATCAATAAAGATTGTTTTCCTTTGAAACAGAGTACCTATAAAAGTGTGTAATTTGAGGTATAGGAAAATCATTGCCGAATGAGCAAAGAGTACTTTTGCTGCCCACAGAATCCATTTGGTAATAATTTCAGCATGAAAAGTAAGACCATTATTTTAACAGGACAGATGCATTTGAAAGTCATGAAAGATTATATCAGTGAAAAATTATATTTGCATAAAATACGTTTTCAGCACACACTCACTCAGGTGTAGCACTGTTCACACCAGAACGGCAATGCAGCATGAGCTGTTTCCTAAAGGAAAAGTACATGTGAGAATTTAGATTATTTTGTCTAGCACAGCTGCTGCTTGTGCTGCAAAAGCAGAGATGCAGCTGATGACAAGGTAGAATGGAACTTGACACCTCCACTGGCATCCAGCCAAGAATACAGAATGTTTTAGCCAGTCTGTGGCATGCGATCCGTTTCTTAATTGTTGATAACATATAATTAGGACAATCTAAGCCTACTTTAATGAATGCAATAAGTTAAACTGCAGCGTTTGGCTAGGAGAGACTTTGTTAGTCTTGGAGCATAGATCTGCAGAGTAACATTTTATAAACAGTATAAAATGGAATCTTCCCTTTACAAACTATCAGCCTAGAATTATGGCCGACATCCTAACCCACAGAATAAATTGTGTGCACTGTATAAATGTCAACTGATATTCATGGCCAATGTGCCCAAAATAAATTTTCCCCTTGAAGATTTTAAAGGTAAGATTTATGTGAAGAAATTGGGCACATATTTAAAAATGACAGACTACACGTTCTGCTAATCAGTTATCAACCTGATTTATTTTGACAGACTTCTTTCTAAGATGATCAGAGCTCAGTCTAGTGTACTACAGGTTTTTTTTTTTTTTCAAAATGCGATGATTTTCTTGAAAATAATGAATTATTAACTTTGTACTAAAATAGATCTCTGCATTCATCTTTTCACACCCATGATACTTACCTGCAGGCTTTAGAAAAGTCTAACTGTTATAGAGTGTGCAGTAGGCTTTTAGCTAGGACATCAATAAATCCAGCTCATTTTTTGCATATCTCTGATAAAATATTTACTTTTTTCAAAAGGGGGGAAATGCTGCCAAGATTTTTTAAATAAATATAAGAAATGGGAAGTTTTGGGGGAAAAATGCCTTTTAGCTTTTGACCAAAAAAAAAAATACTTTGTTAAAGGGAAGCTGTATTTATCCACAGCATCCATGCTTTCTCTGATTTGTTTTTTTTTTTCCTTTAAATTTGTTCTAATGTTATCAGAATTGATTTTTAGTTTCAGTCATCCCCAAGGAACTGTCATGAGTGAAGCTCTTATCGGGAAACTGTAATGAAGAATCAACTCGCAAAGCTGTTACTATGGTGCTCACATATCTGAAGAAATTTTTAGTGGAAATAAAATTCCAAAGCACTAAATTTAGAGGTATTTCGTTTCCTAGTAAGAGGCATAAAAATAGTACTACGAGTTACAATTTAAATTCCAAGGGGAGACATGTATTTCTGTACGATGCTCAACCGCATGCGTTCGAGAAAGCTCGCTTTTTTCCACAGGCCATGAGACAAATTAAAAATCGTGTTAACTAATTTCCTGTTGGGCCCCAAAGGATAATACGCTAAAAAAAAAAAAAAAAAAAAGCAGCAGCAGATCTTCATGTTCACATTTTCATCTTAGTGTTGCTTTTCAGAAGAAACTTGACAAAGTAAAGGCACGACTATTCAGAAAATGTATTCTTTTTCATGAGTGTAAGAAAAACATTGACAATAATACAGAATTTTAATTTGAGATAACAAATTGTGTCTTGTGTCAAAGAGAACAAGGAGAGTTAAAGAACGCCATTGGTGCACTGGTATAGTTACAAAAAGCTCAAATTTAAGCTACATTTCCCATTAAAAGTAATCATTACTATAGTGTGCACAAGTCAACAAAATCCCCTTTTTCAAAAATAAAAAAGTGAGAATTTTCAGAAAGCATGGCTAAATTATAGCCTTCAGACTAAGGTTAGTTTATCTAAGGACCATAGGTAAAAAACATTTTTTAAATAAGACAGCAAATCTTCCCATTCAAAAAATGTTCCAGATTCCTCAAGTGAAACTGCATTTCAGAGATGGTGCCCGCAGTGATGCTTGAAGAGGGAGAAAGATTTTTAAATCACTTTTAAAATGTATTTTATGAATAAGCCATCAACAGTAAAAATATCCTATAATAAATCCAACGTGGGTGAGAATATTACATTAGATCTTCCTTCTACGCTCATAGGGAAAAAGAGAAACTGGCACCTCTCAATAAAAAGATGAAAATAGTTACAAGTCTGTAACTTTTTCTGAGTGGGAGACACACTTATAATTATAGAGGAGTGCAAGTAAAGAATATCACCCTTGTGCTCCCATGCTCCCATCCATCGTGTGCAATTTCACAGAGGTGTAAGTATTTATATGAAGAAAAACTTTTAATGACTGAGTACAACAAACACAATACCCAAGCCAAGCTCCATGGCTTACACTGCTCGAAGCCGAAGGGAGAAAGAGAAGGGGTGATGTTAAAGTTGCCTGTATCTGTTCTTACAAACTGCCCCGACACGAAATTTCTCAGAAAAGCAATCCACAGCGCCATCCTCTAAATTAAAAATGCGAACCTCACGTTAAGACGCATAAATGTGCTCATAATTCCAGAGAGTATTTTAAGGATTGTGGCCGATAGATGTGTTCCTTTTTAGGATGAATTTGGGAGAATTTTGGGTCATAATTAGAACAGAATACTAGGACTGAGATGCAATGCAGTGCAGTAGTGGGCAATTCATTCTTCTTTTACAAACACCCTATTCAACACTTGTAATTATGCATTTGCACCACGGAGGAAATAATCTTTCAAATAAAGTAAACGCAGAACCTTTACTGCAGGAGCCCCACGATTTTTGAGGTCCTCTTTTCATGTTACCAAAATTGAATTTTCACCTTTTTGGACAAGGCCCACTGCAAATAATGAAATCTACTGGGGGAAAGGGGTGTAAAAGAGGGAGTCCATTTTGCTATCACATAAAACAGAATTCTACACTGTGGCATTCATCAAATAAAATTCACCAGAGCTTCTTTTTCCGACAAAACATTCAGAAAGCAGTCGCTAAAAACGCCAGTTTAAAAAGTGCTTGGCAACATTAAAAGTCACCTTTTTGTTAATTCATTATTTATTGATAAAAGATGTGTTTGCCCATGTGGGTTTGGTTTTGTTTGTGTCTTTTTGGGTATTTTTTTTTGTCACTATGCCTGTAATTATTTCTCTCTGCTTTACGTGCTGTAGGCTAAACAGAATCTACTGGTTTTTACTCACTTTGAGTTCTCAACAAAACTAGTTCCTCACCTTTTCTACTTGCCAGACAAAACGGATTAGAAGCATTTCTCCTGTGAGTTTAACCGGGAGCTGGAGGAGGAAAACAGCACATTCAGCTATTCGGAGTTCTGGGCTTTCAGCTGTGGCTATGCAATTGTACTACAGATGGTATTTTGCAAATATTAAACCAATGTATCTCAAGATAGCGCCTAAATCGCGGTTCGTTCTGGTCTCATCTTCAAAGCCAACCTGGGAGACTTGTTGTCTAGGTCAGGAAAGGAGGAGGGCTTAGCCTGAATACAAAGCTTTGTGGACAGTCAATGGATTTGCTAAACTGTTTTATCACCCACCTCACAGTTCAAGGACTAAACCAGCAGGATTCTTTCAGATGGGCTCCTGATGAAGAAACTTTCACTTTCCACCTGTGAACGCTCTGGGTCAGGAAACTTGCTATATGTTAGAGCCGAAGAAGGAGGAAAAGCAAAGTCCCTCCTCTCTGTTCCTGGGAGCTGTGCATGGCGCCAGGTGGAATCAGCGGCTGCATCTTGATTTCCCTTTCTGGTTTTCACTCTGTGGGGTTGGGTGCAGGAAGCCCAAGGGAGGAGCATCCTCAAATTCCCAATCTGCCTCGAGCACCCATCTTTATGGAGCTGCCCCCATATCAGCGTCGTGGGCACTGTTAGCTTTGGGATATGGCTTTTCCAGAATTCTCTGGGTTTTAATGTGCCCTGGAAAGAAACCAGGGGCTCCCACAATGCCCAACCCTTAAGCCCAAAGGTGACCGATAAGGCAGCTGTGTTGACAGCCGGCAGGACAGGCACCTCCACGACAGAGGTTCAGGTTGAATTTTTCCCCGGGGAGCCATATGGACCCACAGCAGAGACTGAGGCCCTGAAGCAGCAGCCAAAGTCAAGGTGACAGCAAGATGATCAAGTCAAGACAGAAGGAACCCTCGTCAGCTGTGAATGCCAGCAAGACAATGGACAAGGACATCACCCTGAAAACCAGAGCATCAACAGGACCCCACAACCAAGGATACCAGCTGTCCCACTCCTAGTCCGTGAAAGCACCCAGACATCAACTTGAAGTGATGCCCAGAACTGGACAGAAGGCTGAGAAATCTGGAACACTCCGACATTTTCCTAAATGGACAGCATTACCTAAAGAGATGGCTTTAATTATTGGATTGGACTGAATTTTAAAATGCATGGGACTCTAAATTTATAAGAGAACCAGAATAGTTATAGACAAAATAATGGAGCTGTTTTCCAGGCACTTCCAAGTTGCCGTGTGAGTGAAGTCAACATTACATAACCAAAGAAGAAAGTTTCTGCAGTAAAAATAATTTCCTCCCCAAACACATATTCTTACACTTGCAAGATCACAACATGGTATGTGGTGAGGAATGAGGGGCAGTCTTTGGGGACCAAATCGTCTGCACCGGGTGATTATGTTAATTAAATGGCCCAAATAGCCACTTGTGTTTCCTTTTCGGTGCGTCTGTGTATGTGTAAGTCAGGATTACCAGTTTAAAAAAAAAATTACAAGGCCAAACTTGCCCTTGAATTGTCTTAGCTGACTCTTCCGCCAGAGGAACACCAACACCTTGTGTGATTATTTGGGAGACTCAGTGATTTATGTAAAGTCAAGGGCTTTCTATAAAGTGGCCAGCACCATCCTCGCCATCTACCCCCAGCTCCACACCTTCTCTGAGATCAGCCAAGTTCAAATCTTCAACATCACCTACAACCCAACATTCCCACGTTCTCTTGGTTGCTCACCTCAAACAGTTCTGAAACTCGTCCCCTTGTCTCCTTCCTTGCTTCACCACTGACAGTGGAGGGTCATATTTCTTCTCTGCTTAGCACCTGTAGCTATCCTCTACCCGGTCACCTGCCTCCAGTTGATCCTCTTGTTGGCAAACTTCTGCTCAGCTCTGAGCTCGGCATTCCTTTCTCGAAATCCCTGTTTGTCTTTCCTTCCAATCCTTGTTTCTTGGTAACTTCCATAAACAAGGTGAAACAACG
>NC_091445.1:8341929-8439429 GCF_964237555.1 Oryctolagus cuniculus | reverse complement strand
TTAGTTCTTGCGTGTCAGTGTGTCGACCAACAGTGAGTAGGTAGGATTCTCCATGGCATGTTATTGCTCAACTGCTGGCACTGAGAGAGGTGAAGGCAGTAGGGATGGAGACACTGCGTTTCTGTTTTCCCATGTTTAAAGCTAACCAGGAGAAGATGTTATAGTGGTCAAATATATGTCACTGTTATAGTCATTTGTGTAACAGTATAACAGCTTCCCCAACACGATAGAAGGCAAATTATAATGCACAGACCTAGCATTATCTATCTTTCTATCTATCTATCTATCTATATATATATATAAAGACTGCTCTTTTAATCTCAGCATCTATGACGAGGAGAGTTGAATTTTATGATGTAGTTTATCCACTCCCATCACAGCTGTGTATTGCTGGAGGAAAGTGTTAATATTTCATTACAGCCCTTCATCCACCTATATTTATTAAAATTAAAGGGAAAAAATCAAGAGACCTTGCCTGGGGATAACAAGGAATTATGAAAAATACATCCAATTTTGGATGTCTCTTTTATAATTTTTATTCCCACAAAAATGTTTGTTATACTTAGCCTTATACTTTGTTTAGAATAATTTCCATTTTATTAAGGATAGCAACTCCTCAAGTCTTATATTGAAAACTAAATTAAGATATTATATTTTTATCATTCCACTTTCTCTTTTCTTTTTTATTAATATAAAGAGATTTTATGCATTGCATAGGTTCAGTTCCAAGAAGACAACCACACTTCCCTCACTCCGCTACTCCCCACTCCCCTTTCCTCCCTCTGCTCTCTTCATTAGTTTCTACAAAGATATAATTTCAATCCACTCCGTTTTCAGAGGCTTACCTCAACCCTAATCATAATATTCAAACAGTAAAAAGTAGGAAGACCACAGTTCCACAGCAGTATAAACAAATGCTGAAAATGACCATCATTTCCCAAAATGACCATTTCATTCTTATACAAATTTTGATATTATATATTAACTGCCACATATCAGAAAAAGCATATGGTATTTATCTCTTTGAGACTGGCTTATTTCAGTAAGCATAATGGTTTTCAGTTTAATCTATTTTGTTGCAAAAGATAGGGTTTCTTTCTTTTTTATGGATGGATGTCGTTCAATAGTGTATGTATATGTGTGTGTATATGTGTGTATATATATAGTAAACATATAATATATATTATATAAATAAATAAAATTATATAATAAGTAAATATACATAAATACACACACACACACACCACTTTCTTTATCCAGTCATCAGTTGATGAACATCTGGTTTGATTCCATATCTTAGCTATTGTAAATTGAGTTGTAACAAACATGGGGGTACAACTAACCCTTTCATAGGCTGATTTCATGTCATTTGCATTAATTCCCAGGGTCACGTGATAGATCTATTTTCAGACATCATTGTATCATAAGCTCCTGTTATATAGGTTCCCAGATATGAATAACAAAAGCTAACCTTTCTGGATTATCTTTCTGTGATTTTAATGATGGATAGGGAAATAATATGAGGGACTTAAAGACAATATACAGGCCGGCGCTGCGGCTCACTAGGCTAATCCTCCGCCTCACGGCGCCGGCACACCGGGTTCTAGTCCTGGTTGGGGAGCCGGATTCTGTCCCGGTTGCCCCTCTTCCAGGCCAGCCCTCTGCTGTGGCCAGGGAGTGCAGTGGAGGATGGCCCAGGTGCTTGGGCCCTGCACCCCATGGGAGACCAGGAAAAGCACCTGGCTCCTGGCTCCTGCCATCAAATCAGCGCAGTGCGCCGGCCGCAGCGCACCGGCTGCGCCGGCCATTGGAGGGTGAACCAATGGCAAAGGAAGACCTTTCTCTCTGTCTCTCTCTCTCACTGTCCACTCTGCCTGTCAAAAAAAAAAAAAAAAAAAAAAAAAAAAAAGACAATATACAACCCCATGATTAGTGCAAGGTTATATATTATATATGCTAACCCCATGTGAGAGTGTGAGATTTTTCACTTCTTTCAAATATGTGTGCGAACTATATCTAGAGCTGTTTTTCTAATCAGCTCCCAATATATTTAAGCCCTGTATTTCTGCAAGCTTTTTTTTTTTTTTTTTTTGACAAAATATTTGGGAAAACACAAATGCACACAAAATTTCTGGAAAAGTATCAGTGTGCTTCCTACTTTGCCATTTTAGACATTGATTTTTTTTTTACTTCTAATTGAGAATAATTGTACTTATTTATGGGTGCTGTGATATTCCAATACGTGTATATAATATATAATGATCAGTTCAGTCATTGACACATAATTTCTGTGTGTTGGGGCCGACAAAATCCTCTCGACTTGAAGCACACAATTAATTGCATGTTTATCCTATTGTGCTATAGAAAATTAAAAAGTGTTCTTCTGTCCAGCTGTGTTCCTGCGTCCATCTGTATCCCAACTCCCACCCCTTCTCAGCCTCTGTTAATTACTATTCCCTCTACTTCTGTGAGATCAGAAGCCCACAGAAGGGCAATGGAACCGAAAAGAGAAGCGACCTCCTGCTCCCAAGTCCTTGCCCTACTCTCTATGAAAAACCAAAGCAGAGTGAGTTGTATGGTATAACTTCTTTGCTATAGAAAAGAGAATAGGAAAAAGTAAAATAAAGTAAAAGGAAATAAAATATGTATATGTAAGTAATGTAACATGCAGTGTATATATATGTGTGTGTTTAAATCTTATTATATAATACAATATAAAAAATCAATTCAGAATTGTCATTTTTGGTGATTTTTCCACCTATTCAATAACTAGAGATCCTGTGCTCATGAAGAAGGAAAAATTAGTTACAGGGGGAAAAAATGCTTGAGCTATAGTGAAAAGAAAGACAAAAATGCCTTTCTAACTTAATGTAGTATATATATAATACTGACTTCAGGCTAAATTGAGCAAGGATCCTATCTTATTTTTCTACTCAGATTATATATTCTTATGGAACTCAGTAAAGAATCCTATCTATGTTGTTTATTGTGGATTTGGGCATGTTTCTCAGCATGTTTTTCATACTTAATATATTTGATTTTTTTAAGATTTATTTATTTATTTGAAAGTTACACAGAGAGAGGAGAGGCAGAGAGAGAGAGAGAGAGAGAGAGAGATCATGCATCTGCTGGTTCACTACCCAATTGGCTGCAACAGCTGGAGCTGTTTCAATCAGAAGAAAGGAGCCTCTTCTGGGTCTCCCATGCAGGTACAGGGGCCCAAGAAGTTGGGCCATCCTCTACTGCTTTCCCAGGCCACAGCAGAGAGCTGGATGAGAAGTGGAGCAGCTGAGACCTGAACCGGCGCCCATATGGGATGCCAGAACTGTGGGCAGCAGCTTTCCCTGCTACACCAAAGCACTGGCCCCAATATTAATTTATTTGAAATGAACATTCTGTACTTTCAGAAAATTTTTGTGAGTTCACAATTCTCTTCTACCTTTGTGGCTACATAGAAACCAGATAGATTATAGTTTTCCTTCCAGAACGAATACATGGTAGAACTGGACTCAATAAAGTTGTTTTAATATTGTTGTTTTTTGGAAACTTTTAAAAAAACTATGCATGATATCCATACCACCCAACCCTAATATGACATCTGTTGGCCATCTTAAAAAACATGTCGTCTTATAAAACATGCCGTGGCATAGCTATGATGCTATCCCCTGTAACACCAGCATCCTCTGTGGGTGCTACTTCCTGCTCTAGCTATTTCGCTTCTGATCCATCTTCCTATTAATGACCTAGGAAAATCAGCAGAAAACAGCCCAAATGTTTGGGCATCTCCAACCATGTGGGAGACCCAGATAAAGCTCCTAGATCCTGCTTTCAGCCTGGTTATTGCATCTGGGGAGTGAATCAGTGGTTGGAAGATCTCTCTGTTTTTTTTTTTTTTTCTCTCTCTAACACTTTCAAATAAATAAATCTTAAAAAAATACCATCTGAATTCCCTGTATTTTTCTCTGCCGATATATTGTTCCAGGAAAATAAAATAGATTTATTTATCTCCATCAATTCATTTGATTCGATTTTATTTTTTCCTTTATTCACCTAATGTCTTCCTTTATTTTTTCCTTTGTTCATTTTCTTCTGTAGGTTACCCTGAGAGCTTAATTTTAATATTAATTGCTGTCAATTTTAATGGAAAATCTTCTTCCTTCTAAGTTGTTTTAGCTACATAAGGAGTTCCTGCTGAATCAGCAATCCCTCTGTGACACCATTAATGACACCAAGGCCACACTTGGCTACACTCTTCCTCTCTTGTCCTCATGTGGCAGAGAGTATCCAGGAACACTGTCAAGCTGGCTTCCAATTTGTCCCAGCTAATAAGAAATGTTTTAGAGCTCAGAGTAAGTGCCTGGTAAAGTGTAATTGATGTATTACCCAAAAGACATTGCTATTGATAATTTATGCAGTTTTTATTTTTATTAGGAAGATGCAAACTACTTTCAGAGAACTTAAAATTCATTTCAATAAAGGGAAATCTCAACTCTGATGTGCAAAGGATGCACTTAAAAGAACATCCGGTAGTCTAATAACCTTGCTTTCCTGCTTGTTACTATTATGTCTCCAAGTAAACCTTATTACTCACTGATCTCCCTATCCGCACCTCACAAACAAAAATGAAAACAAACATATAGTATGCAGCACAAACTAGTTGGTAGATTTGGAAAAGGAGCAGAAAAGAATTAAGATTTAGTATAACTGATCGTTCTACTTCCCTAAATAACCCTGGAAAATCAGAGATATTGGCAAGTCTTTATATAGTTTTCTATAATTAGTTACTTTTATTATAGAAATTTTAAACTCATCCTTGAACTTCTGAATAGTGTCACACGCTGATGTAGGTCTCAAACATGCTGATTTGGAATCACATTTCAATTACGAATTGACTGATGTTACATATAACTTTACAGCTTTCTAATATATAAAATAAATTTAATAATGGAAAAGGTTAAAGGACACTGGAATGCTTTGGTCATTAAACCGTCCATTAAGTCATTGCTAAGATGTCTGAGTTATCTTACTTAAAAGTACATTACTGAGGCCAGTGCTATGGCATACGCTGCCTGCTGCGGCAGCATCCCATGTGGGTGCCAGCTGGAGTCCTGGCTGCTCTACTGCTGATCTAGCTCCTTGCTAATGTGCCTGGGAAAACAGTAGAAGATGGCTCAAGTGCTCCAGCCCCTCCTAACCACATAGGAAAGCCAGGTAGAGTTCCAGGCACTTGATTTCAGCCTGGTACAGCCCCAGCTGTTGCAGTAATTTTGGGAGACAAGCATCTCACGGAAAATCTCTTTTTCCTTCCCACCCTTTCTCCGTCACTGTTTCAAATGCACAAAATAAGTCTTTAAAAAGCCTGTATCTGTAAAACCCAGGTGGCAAAAAAGAATTATCAAATTTGTAATTAAAATGGAATCAGAGAAGAGTAATGAAAAACCATAAATATTTTCAAATAGAATATACAATAATATGTGAGTATAAGATGTGTTAAATACTCATAGCATCTTACAGTAAAACTCATTATTAGGGAAAATAAATGATGAAGTTAATCACAGGGAAAACAACTTCAAATATACAATCAAGTAATGTAGGATGGTCCAGGAAGTACTATAAAATACATTGAAAGAGTAAGTGAAACCTAAAAATAAATGTGTAAGTCACCAAGAAAAGCTAGTCTAAAGCATAATTAAAATGCAAGTAATCATATTAAAAAGTATGAAATAAATAAACTTTCATATGCACAAGGAAGAAATTACAATGATAGAAGCATAATAGTATTTTGAAACCAGTAAAACCATCTTCCCAAAACAAAATTAAAAAAGAAAATACAACTGGGCTCAACCTATTGGGCAGTATGGTAAGTGGTGGCTTCCAGTGGTGGCATTCGGCTTACCAGAGTGCCATTTCAAGTCCTGGCTGCTCACTTCCCATCCAGCTTCCTGCTAATGTGCCTGGAAAGCAGGGGAAATGGCCCAAGTGCGTGGGCCCCTGCTACCTATGTGAGAGACCTGGATGGGGTTCCTGGTGCCTGGCTTCAGCCTGTCCAGCCCTGACTGTTGAGAGCATTTAGGGAGTGAGCCAGCAAGATGAGAGACCTTTACTGTTACACCCTTTCTGAAATAAACAAATGCATACATCTTTCACAAAAACACAGGGAGGGAAATTATTGGGGGGGAGCCATTGTAATCCATAAACTGTACTTTGGAAATTTATATTTACTAAATAAAAAAAAAAAACACAACTAAGGGAAGTGTATCTCAAAAAATAAAATGAAAATCTAAGGTCAAAATTTTTTTAACTAAAAATAAAATTTTCTAAAACTGAATTAACTGCTCTTGATAAATATGAATGAAAAAAAGCAAGTTTATTTTATAAATTTTAAGAATAACCCTGAAGGGGCTGACACTGTGGTGCTGCAGGTTAAGCTGTGGCCAAAGTGTCAGCATCCCATACGGGTGCCAGTTTGAGTCAGCACTGCTCCCTTTCTGATCGAATTCCCTGTTAATGGGCCTGGGAAAGCAGCAGAAGATGGCCCGAGTCCCTGGGCCTCTGCACCCATCTGGGAGAACTGGAAGAAGCTCCTGGCTCCTGGCTCCTGGCTCCTGGCTCCTGGCTCCTGGCTCCTGGCTTTGGCCTGGCCCAGCTCTGGCTATTGCAGCCATTTGGGGAATGAACCAGCATAGAAGATCTCAGTCTCCCTCTCTGTTTCTCTCTCTCTCTCTCTTTCTCTCTCTCTCTCTCTGTATGTGTCCTTTGCTCTCTGTAACTCTGCTTTTCAAATAAATAAATACATCTTTTAAAAAAATCACCATCAAGTTGTGGAGTCAGAATGAGTTATAGGGTTAAGAAAACATGCTGAAATTTTAACATATTTTTCTTTCTAAACTGATAATTTAAAAATCTGCAAAGAAAACTTCCTGTGCTTGGTGAATTTCTAGTATGCACTGAGAGGTCATTAACAATTTAGAAGCTATGTCTTTAAACTGATGAAAAGTAAACACAAACAAAAATGGACACATTCATCAATTTCCCAAGTAAATCTTATCAAACAAAATTCTTGGTATTGTAGACCAGGCATCAGAAATTTTCTTTCTGGAAAGAACCAGATGGTAAATATTTCAGGATATTTTTGGGTCATGTGGTATCTAGGCTTGAATATAGCCACAGAAAACAGTAAAGAAATGGGCATGGCTGCATTCCTATGTAACTCTGCTAAAATGAGGAGAGAGCTGTGTTTGGCCTGGGGGCTACAGTAAGCCAAACTCTGGTGCAGGAAGTGATTCAAATACATCTATTTTCTTCTATAATGATTTTTGTTTCATATTATTGTGTGGATGGGAGGAAGGATGCTTAGACACACTGATGTGAAAATGGGTATACAGAAATTACCTCTCAGAATCCTTTGCCTGCATCCTTGACAAAATACTCCATTGGATGAGTAAGTGAAAAGATGGTCAGCCTCCTCAATATGACGAAAAATTGCTTGATTTTTTTTTCTCACTCTAAAGACCTTATAAACAGGTGTGCTTCCTACTTTTTCTCATGTGAATTCACGAATGTCAGCCTCCTCTCTGGGTTGCCCATCAGCCAACAGTCAGGCAACTTTAAATGTCTCCACTTATCATAGCCATTAGCTGTTCCTCCACCCTGTTCCTGTTTCCCCAATTGCTAGCCTCTTATTTATCTCCTGTGTAACACAAACGCAAATGCAGCAGCCCTTGTGTGCAATATATCCTAACTCTGGAGAGCTAATCATTCATTTTCCAAACATTTATCAAAAAAATATCTTCTTCAGGACAGAGAAACGTAGCAGTTACGGTGATAAATTTAAGAACATTTCTACCACCCTAATTCCAAAAGATTCATAGATAACTGGCCAAGAGATGTTAGATAAGTGATAGACAAATGGTTGTAGAAGACATATTATCCAGCGTTTGCAAACCCTCCCTTGAGAACCACTATGACTATGAAAAAAAATAGTATTTTTTTCCTTTACCTATTTGCACACTATAAACAAAAAATCATAACATGGATAATGACTGCATTTTATGTTTGTAATTAAATAGACTTTGAAGTGCATCACATGAAAAATCAAACTTATTCCAACTGTGGTTGACATTTTTGGTTTCTTAGAGTTGACATTGTTGAAGCATGATTAAGCTCTACACAGACTTGTCTGCACATAGCTCAGTTATCCTTCATGGTGAAAAGGTAGAATGGTGGAAAAGGGAACCTACTGTGAGTGTCCTTTGAAAATGTGAACTAGCATCTTAATTTACTTAGTGCCAGTGAGACAGCAAATATACTTGGAATAGGATCTCTGAGTGTTTTTTTTAATCAATATTTCATTCCTTTCCTCTAATACATCATTTTAATATATAATGTATTTTGTAGTAGCCATGAGATGGGCAACAATTTTCTTCTGTATTGAAAATACATAAATTTCTTAAATAGTTTTCTTAAAGTATATTTGAAGCTTATTCTCAGCTAAACTGTTCCAAATCACGAAAAAAGAAACTGTTAAGTGAATTAAAATAAGCCAGTAAGCAGGAAGGAATCGTTCTGTGACATGACTTTTTTTGAAACATAGGTAATAGGGCAATTCTTTTTTTTTTTTTTTTTTTTAGCTTTTAGAACACAAAACTAATTAAAGATCATCCAACCAAACAGTTTTTCTATGTAAATTAAAAAGCTTTATCGTTAACAGAGCAACATTGTGGCACAGCAGGTTAAGCAATCACCTAACACTTTGGCATCCAATATGAGCACAAATTTGAGTCCTAGCAATTCCACTTCTGATCCAGCTTGCTGGTAATGCAACTGGGAAGGCAAGAGAAAACGGCTAACGTGCTTTGTTCCCTGCCACCTCTGTGGGCAGCCTGGACGGACTTCTAGGCTCCCGGCTTCTATTTAGCCCGGCCCTGGCCCTTGCGCCATGTGGGGAATGAACTAGCAAAGGGAAGCGCTCTCTGTCCCTCCCTTTCTCTCTGTAACTCTGCCTTTCAAATGAATAAAATGAATACATTTTTAAAGGCTGTATGGCTAAAATGTTAATGAAAATAATATAGAGGAACTAAGAGTCTGGTTTTGAAACAAGAAAGAGATTGAGATATTTTTCTTTTAAAATAATTAATTATGAAACAAGTGCCCAATTAACTCTTGTATAAGGGATCATATAAGAAACTGTTCTTTACTGCATTTATTTTCTGCATTGCATATCAAATTATTACATGGAGTTTACCTTCTAGAAATTATTGGAAAGGAAAGCTCACTTTTAAATACTTTTAAATTTTCTAAGTTGATTGCATTTAAAAACTAAAATACCTAGAGCAACATTTATAGGACACTGTTCATTTGAAAGCATGAAAGCAGTCTGTAATTTAATTCAATAGGCAATTTAAGATGAGTCACAAGTATTATACCATGAAATGCAGTTGGTCATATTTGCACTTATTGTGGGGAGCAACTTGGACTAGACTAAGTTACTGGAATTAAGACTTATTCTATGCATCTGCTCTCCCACAATATGGCGCTGAGAAGGGAGAAACAGCTTCTACACAGCTGCCTCCAGTTCAACCAATAAACTGTAGGACTTACTCCTGATTGGAGGAGAGCAGCGTACTCGGCGTGTGGGTAGCAGAGTTGGGATTGGTGGAAGAGAACTATAAAGGAGGAGAGAGACAAAATGCACCAGGAACATCTAAGGGGGACATCTATCTGAAAGAACACCTGTGCAGCCCCCGAGAGAGCCGGCCAACGGTGTGCCGCTCCCCTGCAGAAGTGGGGAATGTGGCAGGGGGAACCGCCCTTCCACGGAGGTGGAAGGGTCGGTAGCCAACCCGGGAAGAACCAGCAGCAAACCCGGGGAGGGCCGAGCAGACAAAAGAACAGCGCAGGGTCCTGTGTCATTCCTCCACGAAGACGGGGAGCAACACTTATAATTTTTATTAAAGTCATTTTTTTAAATTTTTTTGAGCAAAGAGAGAGGATGTTACTTTTTGGAATCAATATTTTGTCCCCTTCCCCTCATGGATAATGACAATATGTAACATCTACAGTAACCATGATGCTGCAAGCAGTACTCTTCGGTAAAATAAATATTTTTCAGGAATACACATATCTCCTGTATGTTGAGTCACTGCTTAAATGCTCCCAAGGGCCAGGACTGGGCCAGATCACAACTTGGAGCAAACGTAACTCACTCCAGGTCTCCCAGGTGGATGGCGGGGACCAAACCAGTGCACAGTTGTAGGAAGCTGAACTGGGACTGCAGCTAAGTCTCAAACCCAGCGCTCCCACAGGGGATATGAGTTTTTTACGTCTAGGCCAAAAACCCATCTCAAGGTCCAATTTTT
This sequence comes from Oryctolagus cuniculus, assembly GCF_964237555.1. Lineage (NCBI taxonomy): Eukaryota > Metazoa > Chordata > Mammalia > Lagomorpha > Leporidae > Oryctolagus > Oryctolagus cuniculus. The sequence goes on along the minus strand of NC_091445.1, from coordinate 8,429,071 downwards.
ATTTATAATACTTTTCTTATGTGAACCTTGGTCCCTGCAGCAGTGAGAAAACTGTCTACAATGAAACATCACGTCCTTTTCTGAGTGACACTGAGCTGCCCAGAGGAAGAATCTCTGGTAACCCCTTGTGGAAGGCATCACTCACACCTACCTCCCCATAAAACCAGTGGTGCCTGTGCCAAGCACAAGAAGTCCAAGTTCTCTTAAAACCCCTAAGCTCCCACATATGGGATAGCTGCCTTCAACCAGACTTCTCAGAGACAGACAGCATCTAAGTTCAGGCTTTTGAACATACCTGAGTACACTACTTTTACCCACTGATAAGACCTCCTAATTTTATTCTCATTAAAAAAAGAGGAAGGAGAACGAAAGGAGGTGAAGTTGCTGCCATGCAACACGACACTCTTCCGCCCAGCCTGCTGTAGCCCAAGCAGGAACGCTTTTCACACATGCTGGGAAAATCTTCCTTCCTATTTCTTTGTGTCATTGTGTCTCTCCTCACCTCTTTTGACATCATTTGTATTTTAAACTTAATGCCTACAGTTCAAGCTTGTGGTAATTTTTCAAATAACTCTTTTCCCCTCAAGTTCTATCCAATTGCAAATATACTCAAAATTATTCAAGTAATGGCTCTTTTCATTAACAAACCAAGTCACAGGCCTTTATGGAGGAAAACCTCAATAATATTGAACTTGCATAATCATACTATGTTATGGCAAAAGCATGTGGTATCTAAGTTTGGATTAACTGACTGCTTCTTGGATCAAACATCGTCATTGCTTCTCTAAAGATTCCATGCAGGTTAATGACATAGGCATTTTACATGCAAATTAAAATTTATTTTTTTGTCAAGGAATAAAATATTATTATATATGTCATCAAACTTTTAAAAATCATTTAAACATAAATGTTTTTAATCTCATGTGTATGAAACTTACAATTAATGATTAGTTAAGTGTGCTTTTGTAACAGGGGAGAACAACTCCCATGAATCCAGCTAACAAAGTACTGCTTGAGTTCTAAAAATATAATATCCATAAATATATTTATAATTATTATATCAATGACAAGGAACAAATTTCAAATAAAACCATAAACATAGGATTGCATATATACATCATTTGAAAAAAAGGATGGTGCCATGGAAATATTTATAAAATAACAATAAAATATCATCATGTAAAAGAACATCTGTGTAATATTTAATTCTACAGATATCATGAGACAGAAAGATAATTTACCATTTAAATTGGTAAAATTTCAAAAGAGAAAGCAGAAAAATAAAAACCAAAAGTAAACAGGGGTAGGTGTTGGCACAGTATGTTAAGCCAATGCTTGGAAAGACAGCATCCCAGATTGGGGGCCTGAAGCTGAGTCCGTCCCGCTTCTGCTTCCCACACAGTTTCCTGCTACTGCACAAGAGCGGAGGCAGCAGATAATGACTCAAGTTGTAAGATATGAAGCACAAAAATAAAAACCAGGGGCCGGCGCCTTGGCTTATTTGGTTAATCCTCCGCCTATGGCGCTAGCATCCCATATGGGCTCTGGGTTCTAGTCCCGGTTGCTCCTCTTCCAGTCCAGCTCTCTGCTGTGGCCCCGGAGGGCAGTGGAGGATGGCCCAAGTGCTTGGGTCCCTGCACCTGCCTGGGAGACCAGGAAGAAGCACCTGGATCCTGGCTTTGGATCGGCGCAGCACCGGCTGCAGTGGCCATTTGGGGAGTGAACCAATGGAAGGAAGACCTTTCTCTCTGTCTCTCTTACTGTCTATAACTCTACCTGACAAAAATAAAAAAATAAAGAAAAGAGAAATAAAAACCAAAAGATAAACAGGGGCGAGGGTAGGGTACAGCAGGTTAAGCCACTGATTGAAATGCCAGCATCCCATAGGGAGTGCCTGGATTTGAGTCTCACTTCCGCTTTTTACCCGGCATGCTGTTACTGTACACCGTGCAAGGCAGCATGTACTGTCTCAAGTATCTGGATCCTTGCGACGTGGTAGTCCTAGACTGAGTTCACAGCTCCTTGCTGCAACCTTGTCTAGCTCAGGTTGTTTTCGCCATTTGGAGAGTGAAGCAGCAGTAGGAAGTTCATGCACTCTCTGTCTCATATAAAAAATAAAGATAAACATAAAGTCTTAATAGACCAACCTGCTTTATAGTAAATTGATATCTTCATATTATAATAACCTGGGAAATAATACTGTCAGGAGCACTAGCTAAACATCTCCCAGTTGTGCACTCCACTTGCTAAATACAGCAGCTAGGTTTTTGCTCCTTTAACTGACTCCAGACTGACTCTGAGGATGCCCGTTAGGTATATGCATAGGTGCATGAAAATGAAGACAAATGCCTACCTTCTCCCATTTATCTGCCTCAGCTAGATTAGAGAGCAGAATGGTTGATCCTGCATTATTATTCTGTCCCTCTACTTCTGGTTCTTTGTTTTAGCAAATATCTCATGAAATTAAAGAAAAAGAAAGAGTACATGTTATGTTACTTTCTGTTTAGGTTAATGCCAAGAGTTAAGAAGCTTCTAAAGAACAGCCACCATGTGTTCCTCATCTTTGGATTTCCCTGTGACGTTATTTCAAGATATTCTTTGATTTTTGAAACTGTTTAGAGATATTTGAGTTAAATAACAGAGAATTAAAAACCAACACTATATTTTAAGAAAATTGCCAGCCCCAGAAAAAGAAGCAACTACTGGGGCAGTGTAATTAGCCCCTACACAGTATAAACATGGTGATACTGTGTGGAAAATAGGAGGCCCCAATGATAAATAACAGCCAGTGGAAAGCACATGAAATGGAAAGCAAGGATACTTAAAACATAAAAACACAAAAATATTTGCAACTAAAAAAAGTTTTTCACTACTATGTGTTATCAATTATTTCCAAACAGCAAGCATGTTAGATCGATATAACTATTAAAATAATTTATTAGTCATCAAAAACCCAAGGAACCGGATGTTATAATTTGCATCCCTCTGTGAGATTTACCATGCGCTGTACTATATACTCACCTTAATCTGGGAGGTATTGAGGCCTGATAGCTATAAAAGTAAATAGCTCGAAATGCAAGGAAAGTAACATATTAAACCTGACAGAAAGCCAGCTGGCTGTAACTTTTCTGTTCAGTTTAGTGCATTCACTGTCAAGAGATACATTGTGATATGTAATTAAAACACCTGGAAATCACACCAATGTGAGCCACTAAAACTTTTATGAATCAACACCTTCTTTTTCTGCAGTGAACTTGAGTTGACAGAATTGTTTCACAGAAATTGGAGACTTGTGATCAGCCAGGAGATAGATTGCATTGTGTATATGGCCCTGCCTGAGTTCTTACACAAAGGATAGAGGGAAACTGCTTATCAGCTATGTGAGAATACACAGACAGTGCGACCCAGTAGTGAGCCCCACTGTGTATTATGTGACTGAACGGGAGCAGAGTCAAGTCAGAGCAGCTACTGGGGGAATGGCAAACGGAGGTAACTCACATGGCATTAAAAGGGGGACATTCGTTAGTTGAAACATGCTTGGCAACACACTAATGCTTATTATGAATTGAATATTTTAGTCATTTTCAAGATTAGAGGTACTATTGATTTATCCACCATTTCAATATAAAATGTGTATGATCTATACAGTTTTAAAAACTATTAAAAAAAATCTGTTGAGTTGAAATTACCTGCATGTGGTTTGTGTCGTCAGCACTCAATCTAGAGATCACAGCGTCTTCCTCTCAAACAAAATTTAATTTCTGCTCAGTCTTTTTTCTTTGATCCGTTATAAATGCAGGATTTTATTTTCTGACCTATATAACTATTCAAAATATTTATGCTACCTCACTGCTTGTGGCTGCACCTGAGAATGCAGCTACTTGTGAATAGGCTGCATGCTTTTCTGTCTAAGTGCAGCCTTCCTGTTCACACCAAGAGGGGATTTTCTGACACTGTAATTGCCTAAGAGGAGTTCTTCTGAAATGCCAAGTCAATCCTCTTTTTGTCAGTGACTCTGGAGAGGCTCTGGGCTGTATACACCACAGCAGATTAGATGAGTTTTATGGGTTTAGTACGTCCACACTTGCTACTTACTGTCAAATTTATCTTCAAAGTGCTTGTAACAACTTAGAATCCTATCCAACCTGCAGTCAAAAGTATTTTACTGATCTTCTGAAATATACCCTCAGATCAGTCTTTATGTTTTATCTTTCCATAACTGACGAGTCTACTGTTCTATTCTCTACTAGGCTTTTAATTTCATTTCCCTAATTACTTGTGAATGACCAGTTTTGGGGTATATTAATTGATTCTTCAGGTTTCTTTTTCTTTCAGTTTTCTGCATTGTTTTATTTTGTACCTATTTTCTATTGTACTTCATGTCTTTTCACTTATAATTTTCCAATTTATATTTCTTATATAAATGAATCATTTCTTGGGTCTTTGCATCACAATTATCTTTTTCCTATGTGTGATTTAATTATGCTTTCTCCTTGCACAAAATTTGTGTTTTTTTTTTTTTCCTAAAGCTATGTTCCATGTTTTCTTTCTGCTGTTTCTGTTTAATAGCATTCATAGTTACTTATAAATGTAATGACTACTATAAGTTTGATCTTCCATTTCACTTTTTATTTCATAATTGTTATAAATGTAAAAAAAATATTACATTTTCTTTGGTTAATAGCATATCCAGTAACTGGCTGAAATTTCCCCTTACTTCTGATTGGTATTCTTATATTTCATTTAATTTCATGAAATCAAAGAGTATTGTCTGCTCTTTTCTGATAATGTCTTTCTGGTTTATTATATAGCTTCATTATCTTGCTTAAATATCTGCATTCAGTGTTGATAAGGGAATAAAAGAGGCACTGGTGGATGCCATTCCCAGTCTGCAAGGAGTTTAACAGCATTGCTATTACTGTTTTTATTACGAATGTCATATTTCATATACTTTTACATAATTTATTATAACCCTGTTTGCAGCTTATCAGTCAATGTGACATATTCTACAAATATAATTTCAGCAAATGAAACATTTTGACACTTGTGAAATAAGCCTATTTGATCAAAATCTATTTTTAAATAAAATCATTTAATTAAACTTGCTAAAGTTTACTAAAGTTTTAGCTCTGGACAAAAGAAACTTCTTAGTTCTTGATTGTCATTAGTATGTTGCACTTAGTTGACTTTATTATATGATTACATCATTTTCACAGGATAAATTAGCTACTCTTAATTTTCTCTTCAAAGTTCTTTACAATGTTTTCTATTCTGTAACAGTTCTATAAAAGTTATTCAGAAATATATTTGGCTTTGCATACAATTAGAAAAGTAGAATATTATATTTCATTATTTAATGATTATACTTAATTTAATAATGATTTTTAATTATTCAGAATTTTAAATAATACATTTTTATTATCATGTTTAAGAAAATAAAATTTATCTAAGATGATATAGGAATGCTGATAAATTATATGCACTGTTTTTTTGGGAAATTAGAAATCTCTAAGCAGGGTGGACATTGGCTACAGTCATTGAGATGCTGCAAGGGATGCCCTCCCATATCAGAGTGCCTGGGTTCCAGTCCTGGCTCTGCTCTCAATTCAGCTTCCTGCTAATGTGCATTGGGAGGCAGCAGTAACGGCTTACACACTTGAGTTGCTGCCTTGTCCCTGGAGACCTGAAGAGAGTCCCCAGCCCTGGCAGAAACCTATCTCAGCCTAGAGTATCAGACAGTTGAGGGAGGACCAGAAATCGGGAGATCTCTCTTTGTCTGTCTCAGCCTATTTCAAAAACAAATAAATAAGTAATTTTCAAATAAAAATAAATAGCATCTATAACCACTAAAAATGTATCAGAAGATTTGTGGAAGAATTTTCTATTAATATAATCATGGTACGAAGACTTCTGTGGGTTTGGTCAAATTCAAATCTGCAGTTGTTTCCTTCTCTGAAACATAGTAAATTCTATCCTGAGTGCCAACCTTCAAGTTTCTGTAAAACTGCAGAAATTAAATTAAAGCCTCTATCCAAATGGCCAACAGGCACATGAAAAAATGTTCAAGATCACTAGCAATCAGGGAAATGCAAATCAAAACCACAATGAGGTTTCACCTCACCCCAGTTAGAATGGCTCACATACAGAAATCTACCAACAACAGATGCTGGCGAGGATGTGGGGAAAAAGGGACACTAACCCACTGTTGGTGGGAATGCAAACTGGTCAAGCCACTATGGAAGTCAGTCTGGAGATTCCTCAGAAACCTGAAGATAACCCTACCGTTCGACCCAGCCATCCCACTCCTTGGAATTTACCCAAAGGAATTTAAATTGGCAAACAAAAAAGCGGTCTGCACCCTAATGTTGATTGCAGCTCAATTCACCATAGCTAAGACCTGGAACCAACCTAAATGCCCATCAATGGTAGACTGGATAAAGAAATTATGGGATATGTACTCTTTAGAATACTATACTGTGGTAAAAAAACAATGAGACTTGGTCATTTGCAACAAAATGGAGGAATCTGGAACACATCATGCTGAGTGAAATAAGCCAGTCCCAAAGGGACATATATCATATGTTCTCCCTGATTGGTGACAACTGACTGAACAACAAAAAGGAAACCTCTTGAAGTGAAATGGACACTATGAGAAATGGTGACTTGATCATCATAGCCCTGACTGTTAATGAACAACTTAATACATTATCCCTCTTAGTATTTTTTTTTGTCTGTTCTAGTTAATACTACTGGTTTAATTCTGTAATTAATACAAAGTTATTCTTAAGTGTTGAAATTTAACTGAAATGTGATCCCTGTTAAACATAAGAGTGGGAATAAGAGAGGGAAGAGATGTACAATTTGGGACATGCTCAAGTTGACTTGCCCCAAACAGTAGAGTTAGAAACATGCCAGGGGATTCCAATACAATCCCATCAAGGTGGCATGTACCAATGCCATCTCACTAGTCCAAGTGATCAATTTCTGTTCACAATTGATCATAATGAAAGGACAAAGAGTCAAAGGGAACACATAAACAAGTCTAGTGCCTGCTAATACTAACCGATAGAATAAATAAAGGGGAGAGCGATCAAACATGGGAAGCGAGATACACAGCAAATTCATAGAATGGTGGATGTCCTAAACAGCACTCTGCCCTCAGAATCAGCCCTAAAGGCATTCCGATCTGGCTGAAAAGCCCATGAGAGTATTTCAGGCATGGAAAGCCAAGACACTCTGGCAAAAAAAAAAAAAAAAAAAAAAAAAAAACACAACACCTAAATGAAAGATCTCTGTGAGTGAGATCCCAGTGGAAAGAACAGGTCTTCAAAGAAGACCTCTGAAGGGAGGAGAGAACCTCCACTTTGACTATGACCTTGTCTAAATAAGATAAGAGTCGGTGAACTCAAAAGGCTTCCATAGCCTTGGCAGCTCATGACTGGAGCATACAGATATTACTGATGCCATAAACAGGAGTGTCAATTGGTAAAGTCAACAACAGGAGTCACTGTGCACTTACTCCTCATGTAGGATCTCTGTCCTTAATGTGCTGTACATTAAGATTTAATGCTATAATGAGTACTCAAACAGTATTTTTCACTTGTGTTTATATGTGGGTGCAAACTGTTGAAATCTTTACTTAATGTATGCTAAACTGATCTTCTGTATATAAAGAAAATTGAAAATGAATCTTGATAAGAATGGAAGGGGAGAGAGAGTGGGAAAGGGGAGGGTTGTGGGTGAGAGGGAAGTCATTGGGTGGGGGGAAGCCAATGCAATCCATAAGCTGTACTTTGGAAATCTGTATTCATTAAATAAAAGTTAAAAAAAAAGTGCATGTCATGTGATAAAATGTCAAATGACACCAAACATTATTATTTTAATTGTAATTATTATTAATATTATTTTAAAGAAATATTTTAAGATGTAAGCATATATTATTTTGTTTACTTGATTCTTTTTTTGTTAATTATATCCCTTTATTTGTTATGTGTTAATATATTTGAAAGTAGCTACTGTCTTGTTAGCATTGGTCTTCTCAGTGAAATAATTAAATTACAATCCACGCTACTTAATGTATAATTCTCTCATTGTGGTTGGAATATAATTTATGATAATTTCCATAATAATTTTTGCTAAGCCCATACATTATTAAGAGTGCAGGCCGGCGCCACAGCTCAATAGGCTAATCCTCTGCCTGTGATGCCAGCACCCTGGGTTCTAGTCCCAGTTAGGGTGCTGGGTTCTGTCCCAGTTGCTCCTCTTCAAGTCCAGCTCTCTGCTGTGGCCCCGGAGAGCAGTGGAGGATGGCCCAAGTGCTTGGGCCCTGCACCCACATGAGAGATCAGGAGAAGCACCTGGCTCCGGGTTTTGGATCAGCACGGTGCGCCAGCCACTGTGCACCGGATGCAGCAGCCATTGTGGGGTGAATCAACAGAAAAAGGAAGATCTTTCTCTCTGTCTCTCTCACTGTCCACTCTGCCTGTCAAAAAAAAGAGTGTATATTATTTTTGTTCAAATGTATTGGCTATGTTTTACTTTAATTTTTAATTTCTATTTCTTTACATTTTATTTATATAAAAGGAAAAAAATCAAATATCTTTTTTTAAACTTTTATTTAATAAATATATATTTCCAAAGTACAACTTTTGGATTATAGTGACTTTTTCTCCCCATAACCACCCTCCCTCTTTGCTTTTTGATTGATATCACATTGAATCTATAAATTGCTTTTGGGAGAATGGATATTTTGATAACATTGATTCTTCCAATCCATGAGCATGGAAGATTTTTGCATTTTGTGGTGTCCTCTTCTATTTCTTTCTTTAAGATTTTGTAATTCTCATCATAGAGATCTTTGATGTCCTTCGTGAAGTTTATTCCAAGGTAGTTGATTGTTTTTGTAGCTATTGTGAATGGGATTGATTTTAGCAGTTCATTCTCCATCTTGGCATTGCCTGTGTATAAAAGGGCTGTTGATTTTTGTGCACTAATTTTGTATCCTGCTACTTTGACAAAATCTTCTATGAGTTCCAATAGTCTCTTAGTAGAGTTCTTTGGATTCATGATTTGAAGAATCATGTCATCTGCAATAGTGATTGTCTGATGTCTTCCTTCCCAATTTGTATCCCTATAATTTCTTTTTCATGCCTAGTGGCTCTGGCTACAACTTCCAGAAATATATTGAATAACAGTGGTGAGAGTGGGCATCCCTGTCTGGTAACAGATATCATTGAGAGTGCATCCAAATTTTCCCCATTCAATAGGACGTTGGCCATGGGTTTTTCATAAATTGCTTTGATTGTATTGAGGAATGTTCCTTCCATACCCAGTTTGCTTAGAGTTTTCATCATGAACGGGTGTTGTATTTTATCAAATGCTTTCTCTGCATCTATTGAGATAATCATACGGTTTTTTGTCTGCGGTTTGTTAATGTGGTGTATCACACTGATTGATTTGCAAATGTTGAACCATCTCTGTATACCAGGGATAAATCCCATTTAGTCCGGGTGGATGATCTTTCTGATGTGTTGTTGCATTCTATTGGCCAGAATTTTGTTGAGGATTTTTGCGTCTATGTTCATCAGGGAAATTGGTCTGTAATTCGCTTTTTCTGCTGCATCTTTTCCAGCTTGGGAATTAAGGTGATGCTGGCTTCATAAAAAGAATTTGGGAGTATTCCCTCTTTTTCAATTGTTCTGAATAGTTTGAGAAGAATTGGAGTTAGTTCTTCTTTAAATGTCTGGCAGAATTCAGCAGTGAATCCAACCGGTCCTGGGCTTTTCTTTGTTGGGAGTGACTTTATTACTGATTCAATTTCTGTCTCAGTTATGGGTCTCTTTAGGTTTGCTATGTCTTCATGGGTTAATTTCAGTAGGTTTTATGTGTCCAAGAATCTATCCATTTCTGATAGGTTTCCCTGTTTGCTGGCATACAATTCTTTGTAGTAATTTCTGATGACTTTTTTATTTCTGTGGTGTCTGTTGTTACGTTTCCTTTTTCATCTCTGATTTTATTGATTTGGGTCTTTTATCTTCCTTTTTTAGTTAGTTCGGCCAATGGGGGTATCAATTTTGTTTATTTTTTCAAAAACCCAGCTCTTCGTTTGGCTGATCTTTTGTAATTTTTTTTTTTTTTTTGGATTCAATTCTGTTGATTTCGTCTCTAATTTTAATTATTTCTCTTCTCTTACTAGTCTGGTTTGCTGCAGTTTTTCTAGATACTTGAGATGCATTGATAGCTCATTTGCTTGGTGCCTTTCCAAAATTTTGATGTAAGTACCTATTGCTATAAACTTTCCTCTTAACACTGCTTTTACTGTATCCCATAAGTTTTGATATGTTGTGTTGTTATCCTCATTTACTTCCAGAAAGTTTTTGATTTCTCCTATGACCGAGTATTCATTCAGAAGCATGTAGTTCAGTCTCTATGTGTTTGCATATGCTCTAGAGATTCCTGAGTTACTAGTTTCCACCTTCATTCCACTGTGGTCTGAGAAACTGCATGGTAAGCTTTCAATTCTTGTGAATTTGTTGAGACTTGCTTTATGGCCTAGTATGTGGTCAATACTAGAGTAGGTTCCATGTACTGCTGAGAAAAATATGTATTCTATAAGTGTAGGATGAAAAGTTCTATAAATATCTGTTAGATCCATTTGGGCTATAGTGTCAATTAAATCTGCTGTTTCCTTGTTGATCTTCTGTCTGGTTGATCTATTTCTGAGAGTGGAGTATTAAAGTCCTCCAATACTGTATTGGAATTCAAGTCTCCCTTTAAGTCCCTTAACATCTTTTTAAATAACCTGGTGCCCTGTAATTAGGTGCATATAGGTTTATAATAGTTACATCTTCTGGTTGAATTGATCCCTTAATCATTATATAGTGCCCCTCTTTGTCTTTCTTAACAGTTTTTGTGTTAAAGTTTATTTTGTCTGATTAAGATGGCTATGCCAGCTCTTTTTTGGTTTCTGTTGGCACTGAATATCTTTTTCCTACCTTTCACTTTCAGTCTGCATGCATATTTGTTGGAAAGATGTGTTTCTTGTAAACAGCAAATAGATGGGTTTTGGTTTTTAATCCATTCAGCCAGTCTGTGCCTTTTAACTGGAGAGTTGAGACCATTTACATTCAGTGTAACTTTTGATAAGTAGTGATTTTGCCCTGCCTTTTTTCCAAAGATATCGTCCAATATATGCGTTCAACTTCCTGTTATCATTTACGGAGAGATTTTCTTCCTTTACCTTCTATCATATTGGTGGCTGTGTTTCTCTGTTTCTGTGTTTCTGTGTCTAACACATCTTTAAGCATCTTTTGCAGGGCTGGACGAGTGGTGACAAATTCTTTCATTTTCTGTTTTCTGTGAAAGGTCTTTGTTTCACCTTCATTCACAAATTAGAGCTTTACAGGATGTAGTATTCTGGGATGGCATTTTTTTCTCTTAGTACTTGGGCTATATCTCACCATTCCCTCCTAGCCTAAAGGGTTTCTGATGAGAAGTCTGCTGTGAGTCTAATTGGAGATCCTCTGATAGTAATCTGACATTTGTCTCTTGCACATTTTAGAATCTTTTCTTGATGTTTCACTGTGGTGAGTTTGATTACAATGTGTCGTGGTGAGGATCTCTTTTGTCATGTTTATGGGGGTTCTATGTGCTTCCTGTACTTGGATGTCTCTGTCCTTCTCCATATGCGGGAAGTTTTCTGCTAGTATCTAACTAAAAAGACCTTCTAATCCTTTCTCTCTCTCCATTCCTTCAGGAACTCCTAGAACCCGAATGTTGGTTTTTTTAATAGTATCCTGTAGATGCCCAGATTTTTTAGATTTCTAATTTCCTCTTCTTTTATTTGGTTTGACTCTATACTTTCCTGTGCTCTGTCTTCTAAGTCTGATATTCTCTCTTATAACTCACTGATTCTGTTTTTAAGGCCCTTAAATGTGTTTGTTATTTGTTCTATTGAAATCTTCATTTCATTTTGATTTCTCTTCAATATATCAATTTCATGTTCTACTAAATTCCTCATTTCATTTTGATTCCTCCTTAAGATTTCATTTTCCTGAGAGACATTTTCTGTCCTGTCCTGTATGGATTTCTGTAGTTCATGCATTTTTTTGATAACTTCAAAATTTCTTATCATAAACTGTTTGAAATCCATATCCTGCATTTCTTCTGTCTCATCATCTTCATAATCTTGTATTGGAGTGTCATGTTCATTTTGGAGCATCATTATGACTTCCTTGTTCTTGCTTCCTCTGTTTCTGCATTTGTTATTTGGCAATGTGGAGATATTCTTTGGTTTCTTCTTCTTCTTCTTCTTCTTTTTCTCGCTGTGGTGGTTTTTCTCATTATACTATGACTCTATATCAAGTGGACTGTCTGCTTTTGGTGAATCTCTAGAGGCTTTTAGGTTCACCGTGTCCCACTAATTCCAGAAGAGTTTCCTCTGCAGTTTTTCCCTAACTCTTCCCTGAGACTATAGTGTCTCCACTTTTATTAAACTATCTTTTCCTGGACTATCAGTGAGCTCCCTCCCTATTCTGTCATCTTGGAACCCTCCCATATATTTTATATATACAGTTTTCATAACATAATGATACTTCCTACCCTACCCTCCCTACTCTCCCATTTCTTATTTTTCTTTTAATTTTGACAGTGACATTCTTTCAACTTCCTTTATAATCACAAGATTAACCTGCCACTAAATACAGAATTCGACTCCTAGTAGGTAGAAAAACCATTGTTCCTCAATGGCTATAAACAGTAATGAAATCTTGAAGGGTCAATTTTCCTCAAATGCATTACTTTTTGTACTCTGTATATTAGTTACTACAAATCATGGAAGACTTATGATATTTGTCTTCTTGGTACTGGCTTATTTCACTTAGCATAATGGTCTCCAGTTGCATCTGGTTGCATTTTGTTGCAAATGACAGGATTTCGTTCTTTTTTACAACTGAGTGGCATTCTATGAAGTACAGATACCACAATTTTTCTCTCCAGTAGTCATCACTTGGTGGCATCTAGGTTGATTCCACATCTTAGCTATTGTGAGTTGAGCTTCTAGAAACAAGAGAGTACAAATAACTCTTTCATATGCTGATTTCATTTCCTTTGGGACAGTTCCCAGGTGTGGAATGACTGGGTCATATTGGTAGATCTAGTTTGAGATTTCTGGTTAATCTTCCTACTGTCTTCCAAAATGGCTGTACTAGTTTACATTCCCACCAGTAGTGTACTAGGGTACTCACTGAAGTTTAAACTTCCAATTTTTGAAAAGGGTTCGTTTATGTAAGAGGAAGAGACAGAGAAATATACAAACAGAAAGATGGAACTCTCACCCTCTGGTTCACTCCATAAATTTCCACAATGGCTAGGACTGAGTCAAAGCCAGAGGCAAAGCTTGGACCTGGGAACTCAATCCAGGTCTCACTTGGATGGCAGGGACTCCATTCTTTGAGCTTTCACTGCTGCCTTCAAGAGTCTGCATTAGCAGGAAGCTGATGTCCGGATTGAACAGAGTCACTCTGATGTTTGATGCAAGTGTCTTAATCAGCATCGTGGTTACTAAGTGAAGTACCCATCCATCTAATTTAATTTTTAATTTCTCTGTTTCAATAACTGGTTATAATTACATCAAAACTTAAAACTTTATGAGTCATCCTTTGTGATGCTTTATATAGTAGTTTTTGAAATGTCCCATATGTATTTAAGCAGAAATTTTTAAAAATTTATTTCTTAGTAATGTTAGAGCTTTCTGTCTACTTGGCTGTGTATCTGTCTACATTTTACTTGTAACTAACCACTGCTTCTGCCACATTCAAAACTCTGCTTGCATGCTTTCTTCTGTGATGTGAGGAGCTTGAATTTTTTCCCTGGCTCTCTTTGTTGGATTTTTTTTCTCTTGTACTTTAGCTATCATTGCTTTCTTAAGATTATAGGGTATGTGTTAAAAAATGAAAATCATGGAGTCGACTTAAATGAAAACTTTTTAAACATTTTGTAACAACTGCGGTATTTTTTTCAATTCTCGTGTATTCTCAGGAAATAGCTGCAAATTTTCTTAAGGCACAGCAATGAATATGTTTTCATATTTCACCACAGCTATTTGAACAGTGTACTGTATTCACAGAGGATTCAGGGGTGGAAGTTCTAAATAACCGACCTTATTTTCCAGACTATGGGTTTTAAGAGATTTTCCACTTTCATGCCCTTTCCAACTGAGTTTTTAGATGATCCCCAAATCACTGTGTAGGGAAGGATGTAGAGGTTACAGTCACAGAAAGTGAGATCCTGTGGCTGAATGGCTTCATTCACTCCATTCCTGAGAGAATTTAGTGGGGGAATATAACACAGTTTTATATCCTTTGTTCTATATCAGCTGCCACTTGATTAAACTAAAGGGAAGTTAAAGAAATTCATGCTTAATTTCAGAAAAAAAATGTGTAGGAGTAAGAATGAAAAAAAATAAGTTCTAATTTCTATTAGGAGGGAGCTTCAAAAAGTTCTTAGAAACACAGAAATAAAAGATTTTGTGTAAAGAAACACATTCGGGTTGTGAAGACTGTAACAATTAGTATCATGTGTGCTAAATATCAGAGTTTTGAAAGAAAGGACAGCATGCAAATGATACAGCCGGCCAGTGACTATACACCACTACTTAGGTGTCTGTGCAAACAGAGCTGAGATGCACAGGAAACGTACTGGTGGCTCTGATGGATTTTTCAGCATTTGCATTAGAGACCCGCCATTATTCACAGATATTTAGTTGTTCACAATTAAGCAGCGTTTGCTTCTGCAACAGCAACTAGACCCAAAACCTCTGGCTCACTGATTCATACCCTGCTACTTGCCTTAGAGTGTGTAACTTCAAGTTATGTGTTGATTTACCTTCGGTAAGACATTATCTTCCATCAAAATGGAAACACTCTTCTGATTTATGCTTGACTTGTAAGATATCTAAGAAAGTTAGAAGGACTCTACAGGGATAGTTTTTTGTATTGGTGTGGAAGGTCAGCACTGAGGATGCAGATGGGGGCATAATAAAGCAAATATTACAGGATGGTTGTAGAATACCCGAATCAGACCTCACATTTCAGGAAACATCAGCATATTAAAATAGCCAGGTGGATGGGATATTTTCTCTTGAGACATGTAAAGACCTGTAATTTGCACTTATCTGCTGGGAAAGCGGAAAGATTACTTCATATGTGGGTGTTTATGCCTTCCCACAAACTTGTCAAATACTGACCACAAAAGGAGAGCCTTTGTTCAAACAAAGTGAAAAATCTCAGAAACAATCAGGGTTCTGAGTCAAATTTAAAGAAAAAAAATTAAAGAGCATTCGGCGAAGAGCAGGGGATTGGTTTTTGAGCAGTTTCAGATTTGAGTAGAGTAAGGAGATCCTGAAGATGTGATTGAAGTGGGAAATTCACCCCTCATCATGTTCTTTGTGAAAAGCAAAGAAAAAGCATACTTTTTTAAAGTTCGTATCTGATGTTATAGGATGCCACCTTAAATGCAACTCACAGTGTGATTAGAAATTTCTAAGAACACACTTCATCATCAGAACTCACCATGTCAATCACTTTAGTTAATGCACAGTCAAGTATAAACTAATCCCTGAATTTAAATTGGAGGCAAAGTTTCACATAACAGTGTCTTATTGAAGGAGTAAAAGAAATTATTTCTTTTTTTTATTTAATGCACATATTTTAAAGAAAGAATAAAATGCTAAGTCAAGAAACATTGCATTCCTTTATATTCATTTTTTAGACAATGCATGTGCAATGAAGAGCCACAAATAGAAATTGAGGACTTTGCTTTTAGAAATGGGGTACAAGTTTTCAGTTGTATTTTTGAGTGACATATCATTAAAATACACAGGATTTGCGTCTCTTTTAGAAAATGAGGGATCTAATAAATGTCACAGCATTGTCTTAGAGAATATGCTTTGAAACTGTAAGTTGATATAATAAGCATTACCAGGTTAATATGGAAAGCTTTAAAATATATAATTGTGTTGGAATTTTGTGAGAAATTTCTTAGGTGCTGGTACATCACTGACTTCTCTAATTAATGGCAAAAAAACACCTCTGATTTTATTAGTAAAAGTAAAAAAAATGAGGTCTTGATAACAGTTGGCCATTGTTTGGTGTCTGTTCTCAATTCAATCCTCTTCTGATCCAAAATCCATGGATTACCCAGGTATCGGTATGACCTGGGCGCCAGTTGAAAAGCAATATTAATACAATGTGGTCATAATAACAACTAATTTCTTTTTTGTTAGTTTCAAAGTTTAAATAAACATGAATTACAGTGGTTACTTACAAGATAACACAGAAATAGCAATTTTTCAGTGAGTGTACATGGAAGAATTATTTCTCAAGCTATAAATTTAATGCATGCTTTTATGTTGGGCCTCTGCGTATTAATTTGTGAATAAAAAGGAGCATACTGGAAATTTGTTACTAAGAAATTTGGTAAAAATTTAAGTGTATAAATCATCTGAATTTTCTATAATTTTGCTACATGATATAGAATAAATAATAAATACATAAATATAAATTAATTATATAAGTAAAGTGTACATATTAAATAATTTGTACCTTGTAATTATTTGTTTTATTTAAATTAATATATGTCAATAGATATTACAGATTCATTTTTTAATTACTGGTTTGATTTTAGAAAATGCCTTTGAAGTTTCTCATTTTCTAAGAAAATTTTTCTTCAAAACTACTTGATATAAGATTCACCTTTTTATATTGCCAATACTTGTTTTCATATGTAAATTAAACTTTTTGGAAAATATTTATTTATTTAAAAGGCAGAGTGATATAAAGATGGAGAGACAGAGACAAAGAAAGAGACAGGCAGTGAGAGAGAGGGTAAGTTCTTTCATCCTGGTATTCACTCCACAAATGGCCACAATGGCTAAAGCTGAGCCAGGCCAAAGCCAGGAGCCCAGAGCTGCATCTGAGTTCCCAATGTGAGTGGCAGGGGTCCAAGGACGTGGGCCATTATCCACTGCTTTCGGTGACACATTAACAGGGAGCTGGTTGAGAAGTGGAGCAGATACAGGATGCTGTCACCCCAAATGGCAGCTAAACCCACTGTTTTTCAATACCTGCCCCATAAATTAAGCCCTAGAACTAATATTCTTAAATTAAACAGAAATTTACCTGTTATGATGACTTTCAGTTCAATAACATATGCATGCATGTTTTTAGCGTTTCTTCTTATCAATGGTTGATGTAAAGTTCCTGTTGTTAAAGTGTTTATCAACAATATAAAGAAATATGTATCATTATTCTAAACAGATTTTTCTAAAAAAGCTGCAAAACTTACCTACCTAATCCAGTCCTTTTTGAGATGGTTCTTCCTTCACAAATGGAGAGATAATAAATAATAAATATACAGACATAATTAAAATAGAACTCTATTTGATATCCTAAAAAGATGTCTACTGAATTTGGAGTTCTTTAATATACTAGTATAATTAAAATGCAACAAGCTCATGTGCCTGTGTGTGGAAAATATCTGTATTTCTAGACAAAATTGTAAATCATTGATATTCCACTGGAAGGAGGTGTTTAAAAATGTGTGCTCTTCCTTAAGGCAAAAACTTGGAAATAAAAATTTCAGTTTCCTTTCACTTGTAGACATAAGGAAAGTCCAGAGTTCATGAACTGTGACACCAAGACAATTTCATTCTCATTATATACCTTGTTCTAGCTGGAAGTGATTCAATTCTGTGTAATATAACCTTCACCTACGCGTTGTTGTTCCTTATAGCTCTGCAATCTGAAGGCTTTTATATCCATATGAAGTAGAAGCAAAACACAATGATGCGCTGCCATGTTTAAATCATAGATTTATGTGTCTGTTCTTCCACTGTGTCACATTTGTGTTTTCTGAGATAGCATTTACATATCCATAACGATCCTTATGTAGTTAACCATTTAGCGTTCAAATAGTAATCTGAAATCCCTCTTGAGAGATTTCTTCAAGGTGTAAGAACAAAATAGAAATAAAGGCAGACGTGAACATCATAAATGCCATTTATTGCTTTGGGCAATAATTTGATACAAATGTTGCTTCTTATAAGTCTAAATGTCTCTATGACATTAATTATGAATTTTTAAAAATACTTGTTACCATGTGAACATTGGCAGATCACAAAATTAACACACTTAGAAATACATTTATTTTTCTCTTCTCTCCTCCCCTTCCCTACCCCTCCCCTTCTTTTTTTGTTCTATTTCCTTTCTTCTTTTCTTTCCTTCCTCCCTTTGAAAGGTAAATGTATGTATGTGTGTGTTTGTGTATGTGTCTTAAAGAGAGAGAGAGGAGAGAGAGAAAGGTATCTTTGATCCACTGGTTCACTCCCCACCTACTGGCAACAGCCAATGCTGAGCCATGAACAACATTCAGGTCTCCAGTATAGGAGACAGAAATCCAAGTAACTGAGTCATTCCACACCACTTCCCAGACACATTAGCAGGAAGCCAGATTGGAAATGGAGCACCCAGGACCCCCACCAGTGCTTTGGATATGGGATGTCTGCGTATCAAGTAGTAGTTTGATCTACTACATGACACCGGTCCCTGAAATATCCCTTTAAAATTGTAAGTAAATTAATTTAAATGTAATTTAAAACTGTAAGTATTTGGGATTGATACTTGATGCAGTGGTTAAGATGCTGCTTAGGGCACTCTTAATGAAGGGTTCAAATACCAGCTCCAGTCCCAATTCAAATTTCCTGCTAATGCAAACCCTGCAAAGCAGCAAATGATGAATCAAGTACTTGGCTCACTGGGAGGCCTGAACTGAGTCCTTGACTCCTAGCTTCAGCTTGGTCTGCAGTAGCTGTTGGAGATATTTGGGAAGTGAATCAGTGGATAGACAATCTCTGCCTTTCAAATAAAATGAAAGATATAAAATATATGTAAATATATATAATATGTGTATATACATAGTATGTATATATATAGAGAGATAAACATGTACACACTTAAGTACATATTTATGTTGATTCAATTCCATGATATACCTTTTATAAATACATGGTAAATGAACCAATGTATGTGCAAAGATATATTAATGCTCTTCATTTTGACATAGATAATCTTGATACAGTTCTTGCAGAAGAGAGATTCTTTGAGGACCATTTAGTTCAATGGTATATCCAAATGAAGAATGTTTTCAATTGACAATAGTTGTTTCTCTTCATAAAATGTATGATCAATTGTTAATCTTGATTTTTCATGTGTTCCAAAATCCTTTCTTCTTTTAACAGTTGCCAATTTAAATCTAAAAATTCATGGGCTATATAACTACACTCAATATTATTTTGTAGAACTCTCCACGGGGGGATAATTAATGTTAGGAAATAGAAAAAATTCTACCTAAGGGTTTTTCTCTTTCTGTTCCCAGATTTGGAAAATATACCTGAAAGTTTTAGTTGCCAACCCTAAGCCAAGTCTCAGGAGAGAAGCACTGGAGCCCAGCATTCTACTTACCCATCTTTTTCTCTTACCCATTAAATGTATTCTTCACTTCACCTCTGGCAGGCAAATTTATTTAATTAAGAAAATATTTTTACATCCCAGGAGACATGGGCTTGCTCATGCAATATCTTCTTGGAATGTAGTATTTCTATCTGAACATAGATGTTCAGTTTTTTAAATTACGGTGTATGAAAGTTCAAAATATTTATTGATAACTGAAATACATTACTTCCTCACATTAAAAGCAGAGTAGGGGCCGGCACTGTGGGGCAGCAGGTTAAGTCATGCCTGCAGTGCCTGCATCCCATTGGGCACTGGGAGTCCCAGCTGTTCCACTTCTGATCCAGCTCCCTGCTGATGTACCTGGGAGAGCAGCACAGGATTCTACCAGTTCTTGGGCACCTGCCACCCACGTGGGAGATCCAGATGAAGCTGCTGGCTCCTGACTTCTGCCTGGCCCAGAGCTGGCTATTTGGGGAGTGAATCAGCAGATGGGAGATATTCGTATTATCTCTCTCTTTCTCTTTTTCTCTCTCTCTCCTCTGTCATTTAAATACATAAATCTTTTAGAAAAAAAAAATGGAACCATCTGTTTTGGCCTTCTTTATCCAACATGCCAAAATGTACTGCTTAAAAAAAAAGAAAATTCTGTGGCTTTTGGGGATGACTTCCTTTTCTTCTTGGATTGGGTGTAGTCTTTCAGAGGAAAGGCTCAGGTATGTGCTGAGAGTGTTTTGCTTCAGTTATTTGCCAGATAGATGCATAGGAGGATTCACCACAATCACTTGCACGTATGCACACACACACACACACAATCACACACTCGCAGAAGCACTGGTGAGAAGGGAAGTATTGCATCTCCCTGGAGAATGGCAGCTGGGCACTCTGGTCACTGTTGCCCTCTGATGGGATGATTGACATCAATCCTGCATGTCTGGACTCTCCAGTTCCTTTTTTTTTTTTTTTTTTGCATTGTGTGATTTTCTTCATAACGTTGTACACGATTCTATTAAAGTATGTACTTGCACTGTGTCTTTTGAAAACGTTCCAGCAGTCCCACATTTGTTGTCCTGTAAAATCACAAATATTGATGTTAGATACGACATTATTGCAAATTCCATGGAGAGGAAGAGTGAGTTTATTTGACAGAGACACAGACAAATGTAGTAGGAAGATGGTATTGTTATATTTGCATATCTAAAATGTGCTCAGTTCATACGTATTAAAATAAAAATCATTTGGTCTGAGTATTAAGACAATTGCTTCAGAGGAGGGGAAATATTTGGCTCTTAAAATAGTAGCAATTTTTATGCTATGGCCCATTCATGTGAATGTTCTTTTACATAAGGCAGTATTTTTCCCCAAAACTCACATGTTCTTCTGAATTACAATGAGATATAATGTGTTACATGACCATTTCAAATCTCTGAATAACTAAAAGTCATTAAACGCCTGCAGATATGTAACAAAAAATCATCATAGTGGTTTGCAAACTGCCTTGAACACTGTTTTCTAATCATTGTAGAAGACAGTATTGTTAATGAGCAGATATTTTTTGCATGTACATCTTCTCTTTGTTCTGTTATCTACACTCACTTCCCTTCATTTGGCACAATTCTCTCTTTTTGATTTTAAATATTTATTTATTAATTATTTGAAAGACAGCGTAACAGAGAACTAGAGGGAGGGAACTTCCATCCACTAGTTCACTCTGCAAATGGCTGCAAGGCCAGAGCTTGGATCTTCTGAAGGCAGGAGCCAGGATGTTCTTCCAGGTCTCCACACTGGTGCAGGGGCCCAAAGTTGGCCCATACTGCACTGCTTTCTCTGGCACATTAGCTGAGAGCTGAATTGGAAATGGATTAACAGGGACTTGAACTGGCACCCTAATGGCACACCAGCATGGCAGGAAGGGGCTTTACCTTCTATGCCGAAATACGGGCCCTGGCACAGCTGTCTTTTATAACTACCTCAAAAGCTGCAACCTGCAATGCCAACATACCATATGGGTGCTGGTGTGTGTACTGGCACTCCACTTCTGAACCAGCTCCTTGCTAATGCCCTGCGAAAAACAGAAGAAGGTCCAAATGTTTGAGGCCACGCTACCACGTGCGACACCAGAAGAAGCTCCTTGCTGCTGGCTAATACCTTACCCAACCCTGTCCATTGTGGCCACCAGGGGAATGAACCAGTGGATAGAAGATTCTCTCTCACTCTCTCTTTCTATTTCTCTCTCTCTCTCTGTGTGTGTGTGTGTGTGTGTGTGTGTGAGAGAGAGAGAGAGAGAGAGAGAGTCTCTCCCATACTTCTTTCTCAAACTCTGACTTTGAAATAAATAAATAAATCTTAGAAAAAGAAGAAACACATAATTCACTGAGATAGGGTTTCTTATATAATTGGTTAAAAAACAAATCAATAGGAAACACCCTGTAAGGTTTTCTGGGCCAATCTGACAGTGGAAGAGGGTGGTTCAAACTGATTCTCAGCATTACCAATGTCCAAAGACTGCCTGACATCTTTGTCAACATGTATTAAACATTAGAAGTATCAAAACTTTAGATTTTCATATTTGTGTTCTGCCAGTGGAATTTGGAAAATAAATCAAGCTTATTCATTCATATTTTTAATATTTTGTTTACTTTGGAGGATATAAATATAAAATATTCACCTATAAACACTGGCCCAAAAATACACTGATTTGAAAGATATATAAATGAAATTTAAAGTATGAAATAAGATATGGAAATTGCACACTAAAATTAAAAAGATATTTTGCCTACCATTTAAGAAGGGCATACAAAATAATAACTACATGTTTCTTTTTATAATTACTTGTCTTTTTTTTATAAAACTTTTGAATATTTCCTACATATAGATTCAGGATCATAGTGATACTTCCCATCCTTCCCTTCCCTCCTGCCCACTCCCACCCTTCTTTCTCCTACCTCTTCTATTCCTATTCTTATTTCTTGAAAGATCTATTTTTAGATAATTTTATACTCATGAGATTAACCCTATGCTAAAAGTTCAATGCATAGTATGAAGAAAAAAAAACACATTTTCTCAACAGTCACAAGGGCTGTAAATCATTGAATCTCAAAATGTGCATTTAACTACTATATATTACATTTTAGATATGCTATTAATTACTGCAGGTGGAATGCATTTGTCTTTTTGGGAACAACTAATTTCACTAAGTATAATGGCTTCTAGTTGCATCCATTTTTTTTGCATATGACAGGATTTCATTTTTTCTTTATCGCTGTGTATTATTCCATAGTTTCTTTATCAAGTCTTTAGTTGTTGGATAACTGAGTTGATTCTGTATCTTAGCTATTGTGAACTGAGCTGCTACAAATATGGGGGTACATTTCACTATTTCATATGCTAACTTCGTTTCCTTTGAGTAAATTCCCAGGAGTGGGATGGCTGTGTCATATTGTAGGTCTATATTCAGATTTCTGAGATATCTCCATACTGTCTTTCACAGTGGCTGCACCACTTGACATTCCCACTAACAGTAGATTAGGATACCTTTTTCCACACATTCTCAACAGCATTTGATATTTATTGATTTCTGTATGAGAACCATTATATCTGGGGTGAGGTGAAACCTCATGGTTTTGAATTGCATTTCCCTGATGGCTTGTGATTCTGAGGTTTATTTTATGTATCTGTTGGCTATTTGAATTTCCTCTATGAGCCAGTCCCAAAGGGACAAATACCATATGTTCTCCCTGATCGGTGACAACTGACTGAACACCAAAAAGGAAACCTCCTGAAGTGAAATGGACACTATGGGAAATGGTGACTTGATCAGCATAGCCCTGACTGTTAATGAACAACTTAATACATTATCCCTCTTAGTAGTTTTTTTTGTCTGTTCTACTTAATATGACTGGTTTAATTCTGTAATTATCACACAGTTATTCTTAAGTGTTGAAAATTAACTGAAATGTGATCCCTGTTAAACATAAGAGTGGGAATAAGAGAGGGAAGAGATGTATAATTTGGGACATGCTCAAGCTGACTTGCCCCAAATGGTAGAGTTAGAAACATACCAGGGGATTCCAATTCAATCCCATCAAGGTGGCATGTACCAATGCCATCTCACTAGTCCCAGTGATCAATTTCAGTTCACAATTGATCATAATGAAAGGACTAAGAGTCAAAGGGAGCACATAAACAAGTCTAGTACCTGCTAACACTAACCGAAAGAATAAATAAAGGGGAGAGTGATCCAACATGGGAAGTGAGATACTCAGCAGACTCATAGAATGGCAGATGTCCTAAATAGCACTCTGGCCTCAGAATAAGCCCTAAAGGCATTCGGATCTGGCTGAAAAGCCCATGAGAGTATTTCAGGCATGGAAAGCCAAGACACTCTGGCAAAAGATCTCTGTGAGTGAGATCCCAGTGGAAAGAACAGGTATTCAAAGAAGGAGGTACCTTTCTCTGAAGGGAGGAGAGAACCTCCACTTTGACTATGACCTTGTCTAAACAAGATAAGAATCGGAGAACTCAGAGGGCTTCCATAGCCTTGGAAACTCATGACTGGAGCATAGGGAGATTACTGATGCCATAGACAGGAGTGTCAATTGGTAAAGTCAACAACAGGAGTCACTGTGCACTTACTCCTCATGTAGGATCTCTGTCCTTAATGTGCTGTGTATTGAGATTTAATGCTATAACGAGTACTCAAACAATATATTTCACTTTGTGTTTCTATGGGGGTGCAAACTGTTGAAATCTTTACTGCATGCATACTAAACTGATCCTCTGTAAAAAAAAAAAAAAGAAATTATCAACTCGCAACTTGACTCTCACTGGGATTAAACATGACAATAGGTCTGATCTGATTTCATCATCATTTAAAAAAATCATCTATTATTTTTCACTTTATGTTTCTGTGTGGGAGCAAACTGTTGAAATCCTTACTTAATGTATACTAAGCTGATCTTCTGTATATTAAGATAATTGAAAATGAATCTTGATGTGAATGGAAGGGGAGAGGGAGTGGGAAAGGGGAGGGTTGTGGGTGGGAGGGACGGTATGGGGGGGAAGCCATTGTAATCCATAAATCGTACTTTGGAAATTTATATTCATTAAATAAAAGTTAAAAAAAAAAGAAAAATGCCTGTTCAACTCTTAAGTCCATCTCTTAACTGCACTGTTTGTTTTGTTGAATTTCTTGAGTTATTTACAAATCCTGGATGTTAATCATGTATCAGTTATGCAGTTGGTAAATATTTTCTCCCATTCTGTCAGTTGCCTTTTGACTTTGCTGAGTGTTTTTTGAAGTGCAGAAGCTTCTCTACTAGATGTAATCCATGTATCCATTTTGACTTTGATTGCCTGTGCTACTTGGGTCTTTTCCAGGAAATTTTTGCTTATGCCAATATCTTATAGTGTTTCCCCAATGTTCTCTAGTAATCTGATGGTATTGAATCATAGATTTAGGTCTTTTATCCATTCTGAGTGGATTTTTGTGTAAGGTAGAGTTCTTGTTTCATCTTTGTACATGTGAAGAATCAGTTATCCCAGCACCATTTGTTGAAGAGACAGTCCTTGCTCCAGGAATTAATTATCTGTTTGTCAAAGATAAGTTAGTCGTAGATGTGTGGATTGATTTCTGCAGTTTTTTTGTATTCCATTGCTCTCACATCTATTTTTTGCCAGTATCAGCTGTTTGAATTATAAATGCCTGCACTATGCCTTGGAATCTGGCATTTTGATGCCTCCAGATTTGTTTTTGTTGTGTAAGATTGCTTTGGATATTCAGGGTCTCTTTGTTGCAAGATGAATTTTAGCATCATTTTTTTCTACATCTGAGAAGAATGTCATTGATATTTTGATGGGGATTGCATTGAATCTGTAAATTGCTTTTGGTAGTATGGAGATTTTGATGCTATTAATTTTTCTTTTTTTTCTTTTTTATTTTTTTAAGTTTTATTTAATGAATATAAATTTACAAAGTACAGAATATTGATTACAATGGCTTCCCCCCATAACGTCCCTCCAACCCACAACCCTCCCCTTATCTACTCCCTCTCCCCTTCCATTCACATTAAGATTCATTTTCGATTCTCTTTATGTACAGAAGATCAGTTTAGCATACATTAAGTAAAGATTTCAACAGTTTGCTCCCACACAGAAACATAAAGTGAAAAATACTGTTTGAGTACTAGTTATAGCATTAAATCTCAATGTACAGCACACTAAGGACAAAGATCCTACATGAGGAGTAAGTGCACAGTGACTCCTGTTGTTGACTTAACAAATTGACACTCTTGTTTATGGCTTCAGTAATCACCCTAGGCTCTTGTCATGAGCTGCCAAGGCTATGGAAGCCCCCTGAGTTCACTGACTCTGATCATATTTAGACAAGGCCATGGTCAAAGTGGAAGTTCTCTCCTCCCTTCAGAGAAAGGTACCTCCTTCTTTGATGACCCATTCTTTCCACTGGGATCTCACTCATGGTGATCTTTCATTTAGGTTTTTTTTTTCCCCAGAGTGTCTTGGCTTTCCATGCCTGAAATACTCTCATGGGCATTTCAGCCAGATCTTCATGCCTTAAGGGCTGATTCTGAGGCCAGAGTGCTGTTAGGACATTTGCCATTCTATGGGTCTGCTGTGTATCTCACTTCCCATGTTGGATCATTCTCTCCCTTTTTTATTCTATCAGCTAGTATTTGCAGACACTATTCTTGTTTATGTGATCCCTTTGGTTCTTAGTCCTATCATTATGATCAATTGTGAACAGATTGATCACTGGGATTAGTGATATGGAATTGGTACATGCCACCTCGATGGGATTGAATTGGAATCCCCTGGTATGTTTCTAAGTCTACCGTTTGAGGTAAGTCAGCTTGAGCATGTCCCGAATTGCACATCTCTTCCCTCTCTTATTCCCACTCTTATATTTAACAGTGATCACTATTAATTTTTCTAATCTATGAACATGATGAACGTGGAAGATTTTCCCATTTTTTTCTTTATTCTTCTATTTATTTATTCTACTTATTTCATTACAATTTTGTATGTTTATCATAGAGATCTTTGACATCATTGGTTAGATTTATCCCAAGCTATTTAAGTTTTGTAGCTATTGTGAATGGATTCATCTTAGAATTGATCTTAGAATCTCTATTTCAGCAATGGCATTGTCTGTGTATATAAAGGCTATTGATTTTTGTATGTTAATTTTATATCCTGCAACTTCACCAAACGCTTTTATGAGTTCCAGTAGTCTCTTAGTGGAGTTTTCTCATTCCCCTATATATAGAATCATGCCATCTGCAACTACAGATAGTTTGACTCTCTCTCTTTTCCAATTTGTATTCCATTGATTTCTTTTTCTTGCTTTCTGGCTTTTGCTAAAACTTCCAGGACTATATTAAATAGTTCTCTCAAGTATTTCTCTTTCTTTGTTGTATCTTTTTCTGGTTTTGGAATTAAGGTGATATTCACTTCATAGAAGAAGTTTGGGAAGATTCACTCCCTTTCAATCATTTTGGGTAGCTAGAAGAATTGGAATTAGTTGTCTGATAGATGTCTGGTAGAATTCAGCAATGAAGCCATCTGTCCTGTGCTTTTCTTTTTTGGGAAACTCTTTATTACTAATTTCAATGTCTATCATGGTTATTGGTTTGTTTAGGTTTTCTAAACTTTTCTTTATGTTTCAATTTTGGCAGATTGTATGTGTCCTGGAATATTTTAATTTCTTCTCGGTTTCCCATTTTGTTGTCATACAGCTCTCTTTGTAGTAACTCCTGATGATTCTTTCTATATCAGTGGCATCTGTTGTTACATTTCCTTTTTCGCAATTTTTGGATTTTTCTCTAATTTTAATTATTGCTTTCCTCCTACTAATTTAGAGTTTGATAGCTCATTTATTTGATACCTTTACAATTTTTTGATGTAGGCACCAATTTCTATACCTTTCCCTCTTAACACTGCTATTTTGCTGTCCCCCATAAGTTTCAATATGTTGTACTGTTGTCATCATTCATTTATAGAATTTTTAAAATTTCTCTCTGGCTTTCTTATATGACCCAGTGTTTATTCAGGAGCATATTGTTCAGTCTACATGTGCTTCCATATGTTTTGGAAATTCTTGAGTTGTTAATTTTCAACTTCATTCCATTTTGGTTGAGGAGATATGTGGTAGGATTTTGATTTTTTTTTTTTTTAATTTGCTGAAACTTGCTTTATGGCCAGCATGTAGTCTATCCTAGAAAAAGTTCCATGCACTGGTGAGAATAATATGCATTCTGCAACTGTGGGATGAAAGGTTCTATTGTTATTAATTAGATCCATTTAGTCCATAATGTTGATTAACTCTTTTCCATTTTTGATTTTCTGCCTAGTTGATCTATCCATTGATGAAACAAGGGTGGTGAAGTCCAGCATACTATGGTATTGCCATATATGTCTCTTTTTAGATCCATTAACATTTTAAATAGCCAGGCACCTTGTAATTGGGTTCATATACATTTATTATAGTCACATATTCTTGTTGAATTGACCTCTTAATCATTACATAGTGCCCATCTTTATCTCTTTTAACACTTTTTTGTGTTAAAGACTGTTTTGTCTGCTATTAGGCTGGCTGCAGCTGCTCTTTTTGCTTTCTGTTACCATGGAATATCTTTTTCCATCCTTTTACTTTCTGTCTGTATGTATCTTTGTGGGTGAGGTGTGTTTCTTGTAGACAGTATATAGATGGGTCTTATTTTTTAATTAATTCAGCCAGCCTGTATCCTTTAATAGGAGAGTTTAGACCATTTACATTCAAGGTTACTGTTAATAAGTAATAATTTGGCTTTGCCATTTTTCTTAAATATTCCTATTATTTACTTTGAATTTCCTTTTTATTTTTACTGGGAGATTTTCTGCCTTCACACTATTTCATAATGAAGACTATCTGTGGTTTTGTATTGCACATGCTAACACATCTTTTGTAAGGCTGTCTGAATGGTGAAAAATTCTTTGGATTTCTGTTTTTTATGGAAGTTTTTATTTTACCTTCATTCCCAAAATAAAAGCTTTGCTGGGTACAGTATTCTGGATTGGCAGTTTTTTTTTTTCTTTTGAGCTTAGTCTATGTCTCCCCATTCTCTCTTAGCCTGTAGAGTTTCTGATGAGAAGTCAGCTGATGGAGGTTCTCTGAAAGTAATATGGCATTTCTCCTGTGCGCATTTTAGAATCTTTTTTTATGTTTTACTCTTGAAAGATTGACCACACTGTGTCATGGTGAACATCTTTTCTCATCATGTCTACTGTGAGTTCAATGTACTTTCTGTACTTGGATGTCCTTTTCTTTCTCCAAATTTGGGAAGTTTCCTGTTATTATTTCTCTAAAAAGGTCTTCTAATCCATTCTTTCTTTACACACTTAAAGGAAATGCTAAGACCCATATGTTGGGTTACTTGATATAATCCAGTAAATCTACAACACTATTTTTAAGTTTTCTAATTATTTTTTTTTACCTGACTGAAAATTTCTAAAGGTTTGTCTTCTAGCTCAGGTATTGTTTGTTCTGCCTTAGCAAGTGTGTTTTTAGGACTTTCCACCACATTTTTCATTTGACCTATTGAATTCTTCATTTTTAATATTTCATTTTGATTTCTATTTAAAATCTCAATTTCATTAGAAATTTTTTCATTCATATTACATGTGGATTTCTTTAATTCATGGATTTGCTTTTAATTGCTTTTGAGTAATCCTATGATTATTCTTTTGAAATTTGTTTCAGGCATTCACCAGTCTCTTCTTCACATTCTAATATTGATATATTGTTGTATCATTTGGTAGGGGAGGAAGTCATGTTGTCTTCCTTATTCTTGTTTGTCAAATTTTTGTGTTTATGTTTAGACATTTGTTGGGATACTTGTTGGTTTTCTCCTCTGATGGCTTTTATCTTTGTTTTATGCCTCTCTGACTTAGTGGAGTGTCTGCTCTTTGAGTGAATCCCTTGGGGTGTGTGCTGGGTGTGGCCACGGAGCTCCGTCAGTGCTCCAGGTTAAGGGAATTATCTATGGTAACACAAAATTTGGGCATAGTAATCTCTTGTTAACAAAAGGGAGGTATGTTCACCTTTTTTGGTGTGATGAAACCCTCACGTCCTCTCCTCCAGGGTAACCAATGCCCAGGTGTTAGCCCCCAGTGTGTGTCGTTCTTATCCATGCTTCTACATGAACTGCACGAAAGATCTGTGCAGTCCTTAGTGTAAGCAATATCCCACTGCAGTGACCCACCCCAGGCAATGTGGGAACTCTGAGCCTGTGTAACTACACACAGTGATTGGCCAAAGACCCAGCTACACCCTATGTGTTATGCAGTCACAGAATCCCCACAGTATCAGCACACAGGGCTCCCACAGTCATGGGGTGCTGAGAATCCACTCTGCTGCACTAGCCTGACCTGTCCACAGTCTGCTGCCTGTGGTTGCTCCACCTAGGCTGTTGGAGCCCCAGAGTCTATAGTATGTTGAGAGGCTGGGGCACCTCACAGCCATAAGTGGGTGCCCAGCCCCCTGTCAGCCCTCACAGCCAGACTCAAAGGCATTGGGGAATGCAGGTTTTTCCCTCTGGTAAAATCCCTGAATCATGTGTGCACACTACCTGGCCACAGACCTAGTCATTTCACAGTTGTGAATTCTCCCTGCTGGTTGCTAAGATTGTGTAAGTGTCTGCAGCTGGTACTAATGCCAGGGCAGCTCCTTTAACTGCACGTTTCTGTCATTTACAGAAACAATGATAAAGAAAACTGGGATATTGCTTGAAGCAATTCAGATTTGGATTAAGAGGTTCCACGCAATTTGTTAATATTACTGGAAAGATTATTAAAACCTTGGTGCCTCCTAAAAGCTGAATAATTGATACATAAGTGGAATCAAACTATGGGGTGTAAATAGGTCATATTCTGTGAGTGCAGTTAGAAATATTTGCACATTTGTGAAATGAGCCTGTCAGTTGCAATGTTCTCAGTCCTTGAGAAAACATTGTTAGTGGCCTAAATGTAAATACTGATTGATATTAGTAAATATTAGGATATTTGTTACATACAGTGCCAGTTGCACTTTAAAAGTTGTCCAGCTCAAGTGTTTTGATAGAAGATAATCTCCAAAATAAAACTAACACTAAATTAAAAAAAACAGGTTTTAGATCAGTGAGCATATGTATGCTACATTATCATTTGTATACAAACGATGTTATCATTGAAATATAAATTATCATCTCTGTATAGCTAACATACACAAGGATTATTTACAGAAATCTATAATAATACACCATAATCTGGTATCAGTGCAAAGAGGGTCTGAATGACTGAACTGTACTGGAATGGTGACAGGCATTTCACTGCACTTACACTTATTTTCTATTTGAATTATAAGTTTAAAATATTTCAAAAAATAAATTCCCAACATTTTCCACTTAATTGTGACCAAGATTTTTGCTGCATATTATGAGTGACTCTACCAATATTCTGGATTTAAACTATATGATATTCAGAACCCAAGAAAGATGAATAAACTCTTTTAAAGATTCCACCATGTGGCCAGATAAAGTTAAAGAGACTTATTCAGCAAATTTACATAAAAATCATATCACCCATAGCATGTGTTAATTCAACTGAGAAAATCATGCTGTTTAGAAGTTCAAAGCTATAAACTCTATTTGTTCAGCAAAACCTTTTTCTAGATTACTGTGCACTGACAATATCCACAAAACTTGAACCCGGAGTCTCATGACTACATATTGTTCACTGAATTTACTTGAACTGACTTGATAAGAGGAGGACTATCTTTCTGTTGAGTATAGATGATTGACCTCATTAACACTGTGTATGTATATGTGCGGGCATGCAAACATCAGATATTTTCATACAATTTATAGGACTTAATGGTGCCTAACTGATCAACTGTAAGTTAAGGAAAATGGATTTGTATCTAAATAAAAAAGGGAAGTAAGTGAGAATCCCAGATCCCATTGTTGATTCAACAAGGAGAAAGTACAAGTCCATTCTCTGGAAGTCCCTGTGCAGTCAGAGTGATATTTAGCTTGACAACTTGAGGGGCTCTATTCATCTTCCTTCTCCAGCCTGTTTTTACATTTTACACCCAGAAAACATTCCCCCATGATTAAGACCCTGGAACTGTGCCTGTCAGTTATGAATCCTAAAGTGTCTAGAACTTTATACTTCTGGTCTTAGGTAGCTAGGATTTATTTCTTTGGAAGCGGCAATAACTATGTAGTTAGTGGGGATTTGGCCTTCATAAATTCTTCCAAACATCATTCATTGCTATAAACCTGGTAAACTAGTGGGGGCATTCTGATTCATGATCTGATTCAGCACAAAACTTTTTGGCCCAGAATTCAAACGTACAGCTGATGATAACATGTTCAGTTTCAGACAAACACACATAATGAATTGGTTGCTATCTAAATTAATTATTAAAATCTGAAATAATTTAAATCACATAGTTTGATTCACTGGTCAAGATGTCATCAGGGTTGAAATAATGAACCCAATACTCCTCCACAGCAAATGTTTATTCTTGTAACTTTTTCTAAAACTATAGTAAAAATGCATTGTAACTTTGGTGTCCAATGCCAGTGATGACACTATTTAGATGCCACATTCACTCAGGTCTCATTGTTCTCTGAGTGATTGCACACTCAATGAAGATGCATCTCTGTGCAAGGGGAAAGAAGCTCAGGGTAACTTTCCATTTTAAAAATGTAGGTGCTGGGGCTGGTGCTGTGGCGTAGTGGGTAAAGCTGCTGCCTGCAGTACCCACATCCTTTATGGGCGCAAGTTCGAATCCCGGCTGCTCTACTTCCAATCCAGCTCTCTGCTATGGCTCGGGAAAGCCATAGCTTTTCCCCTGCACCCACATGGGAGACCTGGAGGAAGCTCCTGACTCCTGCCTTCAGATCTAAGCAGGTCCATCCTTTGCAGCCATCTGGAGGGAGAAACCGCCAATGGAAGACCTCTCTCTCTTTTTCTCTCTCTCTGTCTCTCTCTCCCTCTCTGCCTCTCCTTATTTCTCTGTGTAACTCTGACTTTCAAGTAAATAAATGAATGGTTAAAAAAAAAAAAGGTAGGTTCTGGGAGCAGGCATTTGGTGCAGTGGTTTAAGTTGCTTCTTGGGATACCCTCCTCATGGAGTGGAGTCCCTGCTTCAAGTCCTGGCTTTTCCACTTCTTAACTGACTTCCTAATATTACATCCTGGGAGATAGCAGTTTGTGGCTCCAGGGGTTGGGCTTCTGTCACTTATGTCAGAGATTTGGATGGAGTTTCCAGCACAGACATCTGCCTTCCCAGCACTGATTACTGGAGGCATTTGCAGAGATAGAGGCAGCAGATAGAAGCTTTCTTACGGAAGAAAGGGAGGGAGGGAGGAAGGGAGGGAGGGAGGGAGGAAGGGAGGGAGGAAGGGAGGAAGGGAGGGAGGGAGGAAAGTAAATAATAATTCTAAAAAGTGAAGTATAGATGTCTTCATGGACCAAATATCTTAGTTTATTAAGTTCTGTTCTTTCTACTAACCAAGATTCGACTGACTAACTGATTTAGAAACACAGGGCACTATTTTGTTGCTACAGCAACAGTTTTGAATTTTAGCAAGTTCCAGCCACTAAGTGTATCTCAGAAATGTTGAATTCTATCATAATTTTAACCCATCTCTTTTATTTTTATATATTAACTTCTTGATATATTTAGAGATGTGTTCATGATAGAAAGCTTAAAACCATCACTTTAGACAAACAAAACCTATTGATGCAAAGGTATATAATTATAATTAATTATACATTTTATAAAGCTATTCTTTGTAGAATCATTAAAGTTATATTCTCAACTCTGGCCCCATTGTTACAATACATTTCAAATCAGGTGATGGATTATAATCAGTTAATAATAAATTATCTGTCTTTTTTCCCCCTAAAAGTAAGAACTACACATAATGAAAGAATGCTAAAATATATACCATATTGGAAAATACAGTTCTCTCTTAAAATTTAGAAACTTTAGTAGAAATTTGGGGCTCCCTAATTTAAATATCAACTTCATATGCAAATAAGAAAAGTTTTCAAAAAAATTTACAATGAATTGTAAGTAATTGGCTTTCTTAGTGAGTTGTAAATAACTGAGTATTAAATGGCAACAGAACATGATTGCATTTTATCCAGCCACTTTCTTTTTTGGTAGCTGAGTGAAGTTCCACAGCAGACCAAAGAACTACCTGACCTCAGTGTGATTTAGGACCACAGTAAAGGTGAGCAGGGGTGCTTTTTGCTAGTTTGTTTGCCCATTTTTATTAAAGACCACAGAAAGCACCATCTGACTTTTACCTTTGAACAGGTCCCAGATAACACATCCTTGCTTACTTCTCCCCACAGTGAAGACGATGGGAATCAAGGGCAAGCTGAGGTTTAGGGGTTAAGGACCTTCCTCACGGTCTTGCAGCTAAGCACGTAGCTGTCCCCATTCTGTTTCGTTGGTTGCACATAACAGAAATAACACTCAACAAACAGGCAGAAGAAAGAGAATCATTGTCAAGACTCAAAACCATCTTGCAAAATGCCTGCAAACAGACCCAACTGGGCATCCAGAAGTACTTATGACCTGGCCTGGGGTAGTTCTTTGTGACCCAAAATTATTCATTCTTCTCCACTTGACAGGTATCTGCCCCTGCTTCTGTATTGCCATTCTGCAGTTTTATCAGATTTTATATTTTACTGCTTCAGAACTAAATGACCCTTTCTCTGTCTCAGTTAAAGTATTCATTCCAAAACCAGTACATTTTTTAAGAGAAGGATATAACATCAGATAAACATCCTCACAGATGTATTAATTAGTGAGTTTATCTAAAAAGTGGACACTGCAGGGACAGAAATGGCCTGGCTCTTAAGTTGGGGTTAATTATCTAAAAAATAAAAAAATAAAAAAATAAAAAAAAACACCACGGGTTGAATGCCACTCTATTTCTGTTTTAAAAAGCCTGGCCTTGTTTTCTTTTGTGCTTTACTGTCCACGTTTCCCCTGGATAGCAACAAGCAACATCTGTCCTCAGTAGCAGTCAATAGTAAGTTAGAGTGCACAAACCTCCGAGTCTCAGAAATACTGCGGTGCCAGGGAAACCCCCTAGCAGAGGGGGCTGGGCCCTGACGGGTGTCTAGATTTAATCACTCTCACTGTTCACAGAAGTACAGGGGGTGGTGCGTTCCAGGGTCACTTTTTGTTACTGGGAATTTTTCAAAATCAAGCTACATGGTTAGAATTTAAACTGAAAATTTTAAAGGTTACTTAATTTAAACAAAATTCGAAAATTCTGTCCAATGCATCTCCTCTCGTGGTTGGCCTGAGCTCAAGAACCAATGGGAAAATGGAAGATGCTTTATTTTAAATGCATCAGGAACCAAGGGACACAAAATTGCCTGGCCTTATTTTTCAATACAAAAATAGGTGGTTCACACAGAAACTGTTTTCTGCATGTTTTGAGACAGAAAGTCTGAAATAGGTTCACATGAATAAAAAGCTGTCCATGTAGTGCTACCAGTGGCTTGATGGAATGGGGTAGGTGCTCAGCTGTGGGGTGAAGTACTCGGGCGCTGGATATCTCTAGGATATTGGCCAAATTGCTTATGCTTTATGTCTCAGATATTTCTTTGACAATTTAACTTAAGACTGGTTGATGTTTGGTGTTGTTATTATTGTTAATATTTAAGAGGCAGAAATACATAGAGAGAAACACAGAGACAGTGAGACAAGCAGAGAGCTCTCAATCTCTGGTTCACTCCCCAAATACCAGCAATGGCAAGGGCTGGTCTACGTCAAAGCTCAATGCCTGGAACTCTCCTGGTCTCCCACATGGGTTACAAAAGTCCAATTATTTGAGATATCACCTGCTCCCTCCCAGGGTCTACATTAAAGGAAATTGGAATCAAGAGCCAGAACTGCAGCTCAAACCCAGGTGCTCTGATATTAAATGCAGGAGGTGGATCAGAAGCAGAGTTGCCAGTATTTGAACCAGCACTCTCACGTGGGATGCCAGTATCACAAGCATCATTTTTAACCCATTGTTCAACAACCCCAGCTCCATGGGACACATATGCCTTGACCAGCATTTTAACTGCTAAACCAAATCCTGCCCCATGGTTAGTGTTTCTAAGGGAGCCCAAGAATAGTGAGCAAAATAATGCTTTTCTGCAACTTATCAGCACAGCTAGGCAATTTTAATAAATACCATCTCAATAAGTATTGTACATTATTATTACATTAAAGTCCTCTGCTAGGATGTTCAAGCAAAACATAGTTACATTCAGATATTCTGTGTGCAATGTTTGGCTTGAAAAATTGAGCCAGCACTTAAGCACACTCTTATTTCCTCATTGCTACAGTAAATGCAAGTGGACATTTGAGGACAGGAAGACCGTGAAGAGTAAAATGGCACCTTTGCTAATTGGATATGATTCCAAAGTAGGTGAGAGATCCTAAGAATGTCAGAAGTACAGCTTTCCCACAAAATTCTGAGTATTTGGGTGATAACTGAGCAGAAAATACCAGAGGTTTCTTTTCGTGTGATCTTTGGTCTGAGCTGAGAGTCAGCCACCAAGAGCAGTGCAGACCCAGGCATGTAAAACCTCGCTCCCAACATGCCCTGTAATAGTCACATTCTAGCAACAGTAGCGTTATACACATCTAATATTTCCACTCATATTTTGCAGATGCCCAAATTGCACCATCTTAAAAATACTGGCTTACAATATATAAACATGGGTTTTATGATAGACAATTTCATTCTGCTAACACATTTTCCATCCTGGCTCAATGCATGTTTCTGTGAGTACAATCATTCTAAAGATACATCATCTCCAGAACATTTCAGTACAATGTTAAGAAAGAAAACGAGCGGCATTATGATGACTAGCAACATTCAGATAGGTAAATTTACCGGCAAATCAGTGAAAATTCTTAAGAATATATTATTGTGCATGTGTTTATAAAATCCCAAACTGAATAAGATCCCAAACTGAAATGAGCAGAAGAGCTTGTAGAGATGGATCCTGCCCGGGCTGGACAGTTTGCTTAGGAATCTGGATACTGTTAAAAGTTTTGGGGAACACATTCCTTTGATATCTATATACAAAAGACAGGATATAAAATGAAAAGGATATTTTCTTCAAGCTTTCAAAATTTTCTATCATCAATTCTAATTAGAAATGGGTAAATAATATTTACACCAAAAATAACATTTTAAAATGGCATTGTAAAATTAGACTCCAACCATGTGTGGAATCATTTGTCATACTTTCATCTGTATATGTATTTTTTGAGATTTAAAAAGATTTATTAGAGTCAAAGTCCTCCAGCCAGAGCGGCATGGAGGGGGGCTTCCCAGAGAGGAATAAAACCCTCATCTGTTTATGTATTAATACTTCCTTATATCTAATTTCCTAATGCTATTGCTTATAGACCATGGAGTTCTAATGAGACTACAGGAGTCCTCACACTCACAGGTTCTGCACCTGTAGATCCAACCAGCTGCAGATCAAAACTATTTGGAAACCAATTACCTTTATCCTGTTTTGTTGTCATAGTTGTTCCCTAAATACTGTAATACAATAACTATTTACATAGTGTTTACAGTGCATCATGTAATATAAATGATCCAGAGATGACACATCCTCTCTGGGAGGATGCATACCATTTATATGGAAATACAGTGACATTTTTCATAAGAGACTTGAACATCTACAGATTTTGGAATTCTCTGGTGCCCTGAAACTAAAACTCCATGGATACTGAGGGAAGACTCTATTTCAAATAGGATGTAGTTCTGGGGAAAAATCTTTACTGGTACGTGGTGAGTTTTTTAAAGACTATGGTAATCTCTTTTGAAAATATTAAAAAGAAAAAAATAAATCATCAATTTTAATGTGACCAAATTGGCAGGCAATGGAGGATGCGGTGCTCAGGCTGCAGTACTGCAGGAAATGGCCAGAGTGCTGGTGCTCTTCACAACTGTAGTCCACCTTCAGAGTGGAGCCATGCCCTTTAAAGCCGCTCTCTCCCTTGGCAGCTTGCATTGAGTTGAGGGAGAAAGGCCAAGGTGTAAATGCCTGGCCATTTTAGCCTGGGCAAGATAATTGACATACAATATTAGTACAAGCACTCTTGATAGGATTGGACAGTTCTTTGTTGGGATCACATCACTGCTTGCCATCTCCATCTGAGGGATCAACGCTTCTACTTCTTTTACTGGTGTTGAAACCCCATAGATGTCTTCCAGCCCAAATGCAGTCTTAGCTGTGTTCGCAGAGTTCAATCCCCAACCCATTTAAAATCAACTAAAAATAGAAGCATAATGAAAGAGTTTGCCCAGCCACTTCACTTTACTAGCATTCCTCCATTGTAAGCAAACAGATTGGGATTCCAGCTGTCCAGTTAGCCCTTTTCTTTGGGTTCAATGTATTCTCACTGTATTTCCATGTAGTTTCTTTTTCTTTTTCTTTCTTTATTTCTTTATTTCTTTCTTTTTTTGATAGGCAGAGTTAGACAGAGAGAGAGACAGAAAGGTCTTCCCTCCATTGGTTCACCCTCCAAATGGCCGCCATGGCCGGCGCGCTGCACCAATCCAAAGCCAGGAACCAGGTGCTTCCTCCTGGTCTCCCATGCGAGTGCAGGACCAAACACCTGGGCCATCCTCCACTGCCCTCCCGGGACATAGCAAGAGCTGGACTGGAAGAGGAGCAACTGGGACAGAACTGGTGCCCCAACTGGGACTAGAACCCGGTGTGCCGGTGCCGCAGGCAGAGGATTAGCCTAGTGAGCCATGGCACCGGGCTTCCATGTAGTTTTTGTTTGTTGTTGTTGTTGGTAGATGTTCTTATATATTAATTATATATATATATATATATATATATATACTGACCAAATAAGAACATTTAAAGATTTATTTATTTATTTGAAAGTCAGAGTTACACAGAGAGAAGAGAGGCAGAGAGAGAGAGAGAGACAGAGAAAGGTCTTCCTTCCGCTCATTCACTCCCCAGTTGGTCACAATGGCCAGAGCTGTGCCTATCCAAAGCCAGGAGCCAGGAGCTTCTTCCAGTTCTCCCACATGGGTGCAGGGGCCTAACAGGTTGGGCCATCTTCTACTGCTTTCCCAGGCCATACCAGAGAGCTGGATTGGAAGTAGAGCAGCCGGGACTCGAATCGGCGCCCACATAGGACATTGGCACTGCAGGCGGCAGCTTTACCTGCTACACAACAGTGCCACCCCAGTCAATACATTTTTTTGAAAAAAATATTTATTTGAAAGAGCGATATAAAAAGAGGGATGCACACACATACACACACACACACAGATCCCAAACACATACAACAGCCAGAGCTGGGTAAGGCCTAAGCCAGGAGCCAGGAAATACATCCAAGACTTCCACATGGGCTATCACCAGTTCCTTCCCAGGCACGTTAGCAGGAAGCAGGACTGGAGGCAGAACAGCCAGATTCAAAGTGGCACTCTGATATGGACTGCTAGCATCACAGGTGGCAACTTCACCTCCTGTGTCACAATGTCAGCTTTGTCATTATATTTTATTGTATAAATCAATCAATTTAAATTCACTTTCATGCTTAAAACTTATGTATTTTCGTTATTTGAAGGCAATTCTCCTTACACTCACTAAGATTTGATTGCAATAACATTAAAATAAAATTTTCATGCAAACCTAAACATCAAAGTTGTCACAGTGAAAACAAGATATGGACTCACTACTTAGTGATAGAATCCCTCCTGGCAACTCTTAGACATTTTGCTCACATTCTTTTTTTAAAAAAATATATATTTATTTATTTAAAAGGCAGAGTTACAGAGGAAGAGGGAGAGACAGAAAAAGAAATCTTCCATCTACTGTTTCACTCCCCAACAGTCAGAGCTGGGCTGATCTGAAAGCAAGAGCCAGGACTTCTTCTGGGTCTCCCATGTGGGTGCAGGGGCCCAGGCACTTATGTCATCTTCTACTGCTTTCACTAGTGCATTAGCAGGGAGCTGGATCAGAAGTGGAACTGCAAGGACTCAAACCGGTGCCCATATGTTTTGCCTGCACTGCAGATGGAGGCTTTACCTGCTATGCCACAGAGCTGCCCCCACAGTCTTAAAAGTTGATAGCATTTTCTGACTTCTGTTCTTCACTTGATATATTCCCCTTTGATTCAAGAGTTAGCCAGAGAGAGAGAGAGAGAGAGAGAGAATGAATCTTCAGTCTGTGGGTTCACTCACAAAATGTCACCAACAACTAGAACTGGACCAGGCTGAAGCCAGGAGCCAGGTTGCATTTAGGTGGTTGGGTCCCGAGGTCTCAGGTACTTGGACCATCTTCCTGCAAACACTTTAGCAGGAAGCTGGATCAGAAGCAAAGTAGCCAAGACTTGATCCAGCACTCTGGTGTGTGCTGCCATTGTCACAAGTGGCCATGTAACTTGTGACACAAAGTCAGCCCCTGGCTCTCTTGTTTCTGACTCCTTTGTGGATCTAATGTTTTCTTCAGTCTGATTGTCACCAGGTAGAATGAGAAATTACTTCCCTTTCTGAACCTTGGATTTGGCCGCTGAGTTATAATTATTATTTTTTTTTAGTAGAATCCTCTCTTGTTGAGCTAAGACTCAGAATTTCTCTCACCAAAAAGCACCTCAAGCTGGCACTCAGGAAGGATGCAGTCAATGGCTGTGTTCACTGTGCACAGAAGGAATGAAACAACACTTCCAGAGGGATCAGTCGAGGATTCCTGCAGGTTAAAGGTTCTATTTTTCATTTTCACCAAAAGTACTTAAAATCTTGACAGAAGTTGACCCACTAGTAATAGGTTTTGTATTCCTAAGGAAATGCAAGAAATAATTCTTTACTCTCTTCCCTGCTTTTCAAAAGCTGGGATGATTATAAAGCACAATTTCAATTAATGTTAGTGTTGAAGTACCCAATAGGTACCCGGGATGCCATGAACAAGATCAGCTTCCTTCAGATGTGAGTTATTTTAGAGGCTGAATCCTACCCCACCCCATTCATATGTTGGACCCTTAACCACTAGTGCCACTGTATTTGAGAACAGGTCTTTGGGGGAGGTAACTCAGGTTAAAGGATAACATAAAGTTTGGTCCCTAATCTGACAGAACTGAAGTCTTTATAAGAAGAGGTAGATAGGCTGGTGCCGCAGCTCACTGGGCTAATCCTCCGCCTTGCAGCGCCGGCACGCCAGGTTCTAGTCCCGGTCGGGGCGCGGATTCTGTCCTGGTTGCCCCTCTTCCAGGCCAGCTCTCTGCTGTGGCCCGGGAGTGCAGTGGAGGATGGCCCAAGTGCTTGGGCCCTGCACCCGCATGGGAGACCAGGAGAAGCACTTGGCTCCTGGCTTCAGATCAGCGCGGTGCGCCAGCCCCAGCGCGCCGGCCGTGGCGGCCATTGGAGGGTGAACCAACGGCAAAGGAAGACCTTTCTCTCTGTCTCTCTCTCTCACTGTC
Source organism: Oryctolagus cuniculus (assembly GCF_964237555.1). Taxonomy (NCBI): domain Eukaryota; kingdom Metazoa; phylum Chordata; class Mammalia; order Lagomorpha; family Leporidae; genus Oryctolagus; species Oryctolagus cuniculus. The sequence continues at coordinate 8,388,043 of NC_091445.1, read as the reverse complement.
CACTCTGCCTGTAAAAAAAAAAAAAAAAAAAAAAAAAAGGAAGGTATATCAGAGTGTGCGCTTGCACTCTCTTGTTCTCTGTCTCTCTGTTCCCTTCCCTCCTCCCGCTGGTCCCTCCATCTCTTGCCTCTCTCAGGCCACACACACACACAAACAGGGCAAGAACAGTTGTCTATAAGTCAGCCTTCACCAGTTACTAGATTAGAGAGCATCTCAAGTATGAATTTCTAGCCTTCAGAATTATAAGAAAATAATTGTCTGTTGTTTAAGCCACTCAATTTTTCCCATTTTATTTTTGCAGCCACAGAAAATCAGTGCAGTTATGGACTGTTGGTCACGGACTATCTGTTAATGAACTGACAGCATATATTCTATAAGATGTCTTAAAAGAGAAGCGTATTAAACAAAGTTGCACATTGGTTGATAAAAATTTAACTTGAAGCTTGCAGGAATGTAACCTTGTACTTCTGCTAGGAACGATGGTTCTCAGCAGTTGCACATTCATTATTTATGCAAATAATGAGAATAGTCTCCATATAGAGAATTGTTGAATTTGTTACTCTTTTATGTGTAGTTAGGTTACCTACAAACAAATAAATTAGAAGGCAAAGTTAAACACTTAAAGCTTCACACCGAACTAAGGATAGTTCAGAGTTTTGTTTAATTCCAATGAAGCCTGCCTTCTTTGAATTTAAATTTAGGATCATTTCTTAATCATGCTAAGATTCCATTATTATGTCTCCATTTTGCAAAATGAATGATCATGACCAGGATCTACCAGTAAAAATAAAAGCACTTTCTCTATGATCCTCTAAAACTTCTATTTCCAACTGGTGAGAGTGGTGTCCCCTCAGAGAAACAGAGGAGGAAAGACATATGCCGATACTCTGAGAACCATGTACTCAATACAGCTACTGATGACATAGTGAAGATTATTAATATCATGGATACTCCTGCTGCATGCTCACATGTACTGCTTCAGTTAATCTACTTTTGTACGATAGTATTTTACATAAATACTGATTGAAAGTTATTTAATAGATTCAATTAAAATTATTTCTCTTGAACACCATATAAGTTCTGCTTTTTCTTTATATATAAATATATTACTTTATAAATCATTAGGCATCAGTTTAGTTAATTGACTAATATGGAATTATTATTGATGGAACATTCAACATATGAAGCTGACAAAAATCTGTTTGACTTACTGAGTTCACCATGCCCTGAATTTTTGGGTTCAGTCCCTACATAAATTTGATTTTCTATTGCTCTATCACAGTCAAACCAAATACATACACCATATCTTATAATTTAGAAATCAGTAACTAAAATTCAACAGTTTCAGCAAAGAATATATATGGAAAATAGTATACATAGCTGTGAAACTTACGGCAGACCTACAATTTAAACAACTCTGTATTTACATGGGGATATGAAAAATGGGCTGATATTTGCAGTACTTACCAAAGGACTTCCTTTCGTAACACCTGAAAAATGTGATAGAAGTTGAATTGGAGACTGGCAGATGATAGTTACATAAATTATGAATTGTAAATATTAAACTCAAAATATTGGACCACATGGTGTCATATCCCTGCTCTGCTCTACTCATGTGACCTTGGACAATCTATTTCACAGTTATTATAAAAATTAAAACAGGAAATGCACCTGAGCTGCTTCAAGTAGAGGGACGTGGTAGTTGTTCAGTGACTGCTGCTTTCACTTGAAAGAATACCTTTAATATTGAGTATGACATTACTGGTAGTATATGATGATGCAGGCTTTCGTCACCATCAACTCACAGACAGATCACACATGTACAAGGGTGTACACATATGCACAGGCAATAGCTTCCCACAAAGTAATGAGCAATGTGATCCCTGTTAGGAATTTGGAAAACATTATGCTGAGTGAAATAAGCCAGTCCCAAAGGGACAAATACCACTTGTTCTCCTTGATAGGTGACAACTAACTGAGCACCAAAAAGGAAACCTGTTAAAGTGAAATGAACACTAGGAGAAACGGTGACTTGATCAGCCCTCACCCTGACTGTTGATGAGCAGCTTATTATGTTATCCCTCTTAGTATTTTTTTTGTTTGTTCTACTTAATACTTTTGGTTGAATACTGTAATCAATACACAATTCTGCTTAAGTGCTGAAACTTAACTGAAAAGTGATCACTGTTAAATATAAGAGTGGGAGTAAGAGAGGGAAGAGATGTGCAATTTGGGACATACTCAAGCTGACTTGCCCCAAACGGTAGAGTTTGAAACATACCAGGGGATTCCAATTCAATCCCACTGAGGTGGCATGTACCAATGCCATCTCACTAGTCCCAGTGATCAATTTCTGTTCACAATTGATCGTAATGATAGGACTAAGAACCAAAGGGATCACATAAACAAGAATAGTGTCTGCTAATACTAGCTGATAGAATCAAAAAGGGAGAGAATGATCCAACATGAGAAGTGAGATACACAGCAGACCCATAGAATGGCAGATGTCCTAAACAGCACTCTGGCCTCAGAATCAGCCCTTAAGGCATGTGGATCCAGCTGAAAAGCCCATGAGAGTATTTCAGGCATGGAAAGCCAAGACACTCTGGGGAAAAAAAAAAAAAAAAACACCTAAATGAAAGATCTCCACGAGTGAGATCCCAGTGGAAAGAACGGGTCATCAAAGAAGGAGGTACCTTTCTCTGAAGGGAGGAGAGAACTTCCACTTTGACCATGGCCTTGTGTAAATATGATCAGAGTCAGTGAACTCAGGGGGCTTCCATAGCCTTGGCAGCTCATGACAAGAGCCTAGGGTGATTACTGAAGCCATAAACAAGAGTGTCAATTTGTTAAGTCAACAACAGGAGTCACTGTGCACTTACTCCTCATGTAGGATCTTTGTCCTTAGTGTGCTGTACATTGAGATTTAATGCTATAACTAGTACTCAAACAGTATTTTTCACTTTATGTTTCTGTGTGGGAACAAACTGTTGAAATCTTTACTTAATGTATGCTAAACTGATCTTCTGTATATAAAGAGAAATGAAAATGAATCTTGATGTGAATGGAAGGGGAGAGGGAGTGGGAAAGGGGAGGGTTGCGGGTGGGAGGGACGTTATGGGGGGGGGAAGCCATTGTAATCCATAAGCTGTACTTTGGAAATTTATATTCATTAAATAAAAGTTTAAAAAAATTTAAAAAAGCAATAAAACCTAGTTTTTCTGCTTAATACACCCTTCCCTCATCTAATTTGTGAACCCTAGAGTTTTATTCATGTGAATATTCCCAGCTACTTTCCAAAAGGAATTAGTATTTGCTATTGTCACTTATCTTTTAAACTCAATATCAATACTATCAAATGGGATTCTATTTTTATGACCAAGATCTTTGTAATGTGTATGATTTGGTGGAACATATAATATTGATTTTATACTGAATTATGCACCATATCAACAAAAATTATAGACTATCTATGAAGAAGATTGCCACATTGCCCATTACTTATTTTAAAACTGTATGTATAAACTAATATAATCCACTCTCTTCAAACAACTTATCATAACAAGGCGTTTTGCCTAAGAATTTGGTTCAATATTCTTATTAATGGGGTTTTAGGCCTATGACTCCATTTAGTTTTATACAAAATAATTGAAAGTTCAGCTGCCAGAGATAACTAATCAACTAATGGTGATTATTTGTACAAGGTTGCTACAAAATATTGTTATATTTTCCTCATGAAGTATCTGTGCATGAACTTATACACGGACCAAACTTACAAGAATAGATTTATATCAGTTTCCATATATTGTCCTAAAATTGGATACTTTTGGCAAGGTAGAATTTAGATTTGCTTTCTCAGTAGCACACTAAATTTTTTTAAAGATTTTATTTATTTATTTGAGAGAGAGAGTTACAGACAATGAAAGGGAAAGAGAGAGAGAAAAGTCTTCCATCCTCTGGTTCACTACCCAAAAGGCCGCAACAGCTAGAGCTGCGCCAATCTGAAGCCAGGAGCCAGGAGCTTCCTCCAGGTCTCCCATGAGGGTGCAGGGGCCCAAGCTTTTGGGCCATCTACCACTACTTTCCCAGGCCTCAGCAGACAGCTGGATTGGAAGAGGAGCAGCTGGGACTAGAACTGGCGCCTATATGGGATGCTGGCACCACAGGTGGAGGATTAACCTACTGAGCCACAGTGTCGGCCCTGCACACTAGATGTTAATTTTCAATGTTCCATTCAGCCATTGCACAACAAGAGTTCTGGGAAGTTTGGTAAGTTAGCCAATATCTAAGGTGTGTGCTGGAAAACAAGAAGAGGCTAACCTGAGTGGGAGAAATATGGAATAAGGCAAATGAAGATAATGACAGGATGCAGGAATTGGATGAGAAAAGCTAGGAAGAGAAGTGTGGTGTGTTACTCTTCTATTGCTGCTGTTACAAATCAGAACATACAAGGAGACTAATAAGGCACATCTGTTCTCTCATGGTTATGGAGATCACAAGTTCAAATCAAACTCAATTTCACTTGGGTAAGTCAAGATCTTCACAAGGCTGGGCCTTCTGGAAGGTCTGAGGAGAGAACCCTTTCTTCTTTTTTTCATATGCTAGAGACTCATCAATTTTTTTTGCCTTTAATTCTCTTCCATCTTCAAAACCAGCAACTCTGGGGCCCATGTTTGGTGTAATGGGTTAAGCTACCACCTGTGATAATGGCATCACATATGGTCCATGTCCCAGCTGCTCTACTTCTGACACAACTCTCTGCTAATGGCCTGGGAAGCAAAGAAGATGGCCCAAGTCCTTGGGCCCCTGCAATCACGTGGGAGATCCAGAAGAAGCTCCTGACTGTGGCTTGGCCCAGCTCTGGCTGTTGTGGCCATTCTGGGAGTGAACCAGCAGATGGGATGGAAGATCTCTCTCTCCCTCTATGTATCTCTCCTTCTCTCTCTGTAGCTCTACCTTTCAAATAAATAAGTAAATAAATCTTAAAAAGACAAATAGTAACCCCATCACTCTCAGTCCTGCTTCTCCTCTGACTGTGTCTTGTCCTGCCATCTTTGCATGATGACAGCTATGGCTCTGTAGGGCCCATGCAGGATAACGTTCTCATCCCAAGTGCTTTTTTAAAATAAAAGTATGAGGTAGGCATTTGATGCAGAAGTTAAGTTTCTACCTGGGAGGGCCACATCCCATATAGGAGTGCATGGTTCAAGCTCTGATCCCTCTGCTTCCAACCAACCTTCCTGCTAATGTGCACTCTGGGAAGCAGCAGGTGATAGCTAAAGTGCTTGGTTCTCTATCACCTACCTGGGAGACCTGGATTGAGTTCTGGTCACCTGGCTACAGTATGGCCCAGACCTGGCTGTTGAAGGCATCTGGGCCTTTGATCAGCAGATGGAAGACATCTCTCTCTGTTTCTCTGCCTTTTGAATAACATGTAAATAGGTAAATAAGAATATAGATATACATACATACATATATATATATATAGCGTGTACTTAAGATACACAGCATGATATAAACATTGATATAGTAAAATGTTTTCTATGTTGAAACAAATTTAAAAATCCATCATCCCAAATAATAATTTAAATTTTGTCCTGTTGCCAAAACAGCTATAATCTGCCTATTTAGCAAAAATCCTGAATGTGATACCTTGTTATTAACTGCAGTGCTCATATTACTCATGGCACTTTGGGTTTGTTTACAGCACATATTTGCTGCTTCAGCCTGTGTCTCCCTGTTCCATACCCCAATCCCGAAAACCATTTTTAATTTCAGTCTCTGAATATTCTTTGTATTTAACCTTTTAAAAATTCTACATGAAAGCAAGATCATTAAATACATTTTTTCTGTGTCTAGTTTATTTCCTTTATTGCATTGTCCTCTAGGTACAGAACATATTGTGACAACTGGCAAGATGCCCTCCTTTTTAAAGGCTGGATAATGTTCTTTTGTGTATATAGCAAGTTTCTTTATCCATTTTTACATTGATGGATACCTAGTGTGGCAGTCATAGTCTGTGTAACAATGTTGTGTCAATAACAGGAGATATGTATGGTAGTGATCTCACAGTATTGTATTGCCTGGTGCAATAGCCAACTTAGTGTGTGTAGTTACCGTCAGTGACAAAATCGCCTACCAACACTTTTCTCTGAACGTATTCCATGTAATACCTGCCTGTACAGCCACAATGAGCATGACAGCGTAGCTATCTTTATAAGTAGTGACTTCATTTCCTTTGAGCATATATACTCAGAAGAGATAAGATCTTTAATTTAATGACATCTGCAGCATTCCTTTCACTGTATAAGGTGACATTCACGGGTTCTTGGGAGTAGTGACATTTTAGTGGTAGTTGCATTCTTTATTGGAATGGTCGAATAAGTGAGTTTAACTCATTTATAATAGTGATTTTAACACATGTAACCATACCTTGTAAAATTCTTAAAATACAAACATTGAGTATCTTAAAGTCCCATAAGAGATTTTGAAATCATAAAGTATAGTTAGTCAAAACTACAAAATGAATACTAATTTAAAAATATTGTAGGAGATTATAATGTAGATGTCTCAGGAAATATAGCTTGAAATTTGCAACGTGGAGCTCCAGATTAACATAAAATTTATGTTTTAGAGAGTTCATTCATTTTAGAAAGTTGTGATGGTTACACATCAAAAGTTCTGGCAGTATACAAGAAACAATGATAGAGTGGGACAAGGCAGGACAGAAATAGAGTAGGAAGTTGATGAATTTGTGCTAAGTAAAACAAGAGGACAGATAAATACAAGGCAGTCTAGATATTTAAGTGGTAATGAATTTTAAAACAAACTTGGGAAGCTGGGAGATGACTTGTAAGGAGAGTGAAGGAGAAGCCCATAGGGGTGGTGGGCACTTCCAGTTTTATAGCTTGGAAATGTGAATATATAATGATAATAATGTTTTTGAGTAATAATGATCATAAAGCAAAGAATTACCATTGGATTGGGTGATATAGAGAATATTTGCTTAGTTTCTCTCACATATTCCCATATTACAATTACCGTCATTACCAGTGCTTGCTATTTCTGTTACCACAGAAACTAAGTGAAGTTGATCAAATGAAAATAATAAATGTGAATTGGTTTTCTCATTAAAGCACTGTAATTGTTGAATTCAAAAATAATTTTATTTACTAATGACTGATGGTGATGACTCAAGATATTACACACAATTTCCTAATGCGCACACACACACACATAGACAGTTTGTACAGTCAGGCTACATATATTATATATACATATATGCACATAGCCATTTTAATGAAAATGACAGATTTTATATAACTGTTTAGTCTAATTAGTATGTATTGCTTTAATTACAAATGTGATCAAGACAGAGTTTTCAAGGTAAAAAATGTTCAAAGTAAAAAAGAAATAATTATGAGCTTATAACTATTCCCTGTTTTACTTTCCTTTCCTCTAGAGGAAGCCAGTTTTAATTCAGAAGAGCAAGGGGCATGTCACTTCCATAAACATGCTTCTCACAGGGCTTTATAGATGAAGGTGTTCAGTCTGTCATTTCTGTCATCATGAAGTGTTGAGGAACTCTGAAAATCTTTCATCAAACAATAAAATCTTTCAAAGCTTAAACTATCAATTCAAATATAATTGCAGCAAAAATAGAATGAACAAAGGAATAATGTGTGCTAATCATTAATTCTGTGAAGATGATGATTTGTGAAAACCTCTATTATCTTTGCCAGAATTTAAATTTTGAATAGTATTCAACCCAAAGGAACTGATATTCTAGTCTGCACCGTCTATGAGATAACAGATGAAACGTCATCATATTTCTTCATTTTTAAATTGGTCATTATCTATATATATATATATATATTTCTTGACGTATAAAGCAAAGGTGCTGATAATTCTTTGTTGTTGAATAGGTTTCCTGATTATCTATGCCTGAATTTTAATCGAAATACCAGCTGCCTAGGGAAATTATAAATTAATGATGATTTTCTCTTGATTTCATTATGCTCATACTACTTTATTCCCAGGTTCTATACCTTTGGGTAATTCCTTGTGTAATCTGGAACACATTTCATGTAGAAGAGGTAGGACGGATGTGGAGATAGATAGGACATTGACCTAAGCCAGGCCTGCCCATGATAAACAAGAATATGTGGATATCACAGGTCCTACCTAGCACCATGGATTTTTGGATTTTTTACTGCCTTTTAGTGTCTCAGAACCTGCATTTGTAATCGTTTCCTGAAGATTTTTTTATTTGAAAGGCAGAGTAACAAAGAGACGAGAGAGAGAGAGACGAGAGAGAGAGAGAGACGAGAGAGAGGGAGAAGGAGAGGGAAGGAGAGGAGAAGGGAGGAGAAGGGAGGAGAGGGGAGGGGAAGGGAGGGGTAGGGAGGAGAGGAAAGGAGAGGAGGGGGGAGGGGAGGGGAGGGGATGGGAGGGGAAGAGGGGAGGGGAGGGGAGGGGAGGAGGGAAGGAGGGGAGAAGTCTTCCATTTGATGGTTCACTCCCCAAATGGCAAACACAGTCAAGTCTAGGCTAGGCCAAAACCAGGAGTCAGGAGCTCCATCCTGATCTCCCACAGGGGTGGAAGGGACTCAGGTACTGGGGCCGTCTTCATTGCCTTCCCCAAACCGTAGAAAGTAGCTGGATCAGAACCAGAGCAGTCAGGAGTCCACTCATCACTCCAGTATGGGATGCTTTGTCACTAGTAGCAGCTTAACCCACCATGCCACAGCCCCTGGATTCATTTTTTTCATGTAACATTATAAGATATAATTTAGTTAATATGCTGAATTTTTAAATAAAAACACTTAAAAAGAGGATCCCATGGAGAAAGCCTTTTTCCCAAATATTTTTTGTAGCATTAAAACAATTTGAAGATTTTTAAGATTAATTTTGTGGAGAATTATATCCTCTTGCTGTGCTGGATGCGTACTGAGGAGTCTGTCAGCTCATTTAATGTGACTTCCAATGCTCCAAGTCTTTTCTGTGCACGCGGGACATGGCTGTGTAAGGGATGAAAGAGGATAAGTGAAGGTGTGCAAGATTCCGTATGGCTACATGTACATATGCACACACACACATACACACACCTATACACATAGGCAAAAATGAATTTCCATAAAATATATCAAAGTTAAAATGGAAATGTATTTTTCTGCTCTTATTTTTCCCTTCATTTCAAAAACAAGAAAGGCTATATTTCATTTTTCCTTCAGGTACAAGTTTAAATATATTAGACATACAGAGGACTAGAATACATACAATGTTTGAAACTACATCCAACTTCCCTTATTATTAACACCTCACATTGTATGATGCGTTTGTCACAAGTAATGAACCACACTCAGCTTCTCTACTTTTATCTATCTCTTTTATTTTTTCCAAGCTCTAGTAATCACCATTCTGTGTTCAGATTCAGATTCTTTTAAACTCCTGCATATAAGGGATATCAGATGCCATTGGTCTTTCTCTGCTTGGCTTATTTCACTTAACATGATGTCCTCCAGTTTGATCCATTTTGCTGCAAATGACAGCATTTTATTCTTTTTAAAATGAATGAATAGTATTCCCTTATGTTTATCTAGCACTTATTCCTTATCATTCATGTGATGATGGGAACGTTAATTTATCCTTATCTTGGCCATTGTGAGCAGTGCTGCCATACACATTGTGCATGTCTGTTTGACACAATGTGTTTGTGACTTTTGGATAAATATTGCTGAAAATATGGCAAGTCTATTCCTAGTGTCTTTTTTTTCCCAGAAATCACCATTCTATTTTTTATAATGGCTGTACTAATTTACCTTCCCACCAACAGTGTATTAAAGTCCCTCTTTATCCACATCCTCACTAGCATTTTTTATTGTCTTTTTATTTTAATATAGCCATTCTAACAAGGGTAAGGTGTTTTGATTTGCATTTTAATTTTGTTGGCTTTGGTTTGTATTTCCCTGATGGTTAGTGGTATTTTTTTTAATTTTTTTAATATATTTTTTTAATATATTTCTTGGCCAATTTTGTTTTTTTCTCTTGAGTGCTTTATATTGTTTCGTTGTTGTTGGGTTTTATGAATTCCTGGTATATTCTATATGTTAATCCTTTGTCAGATAAGTAGCTTGCAGATATTTTCTGCCATTCTGTTGGGTGTGTCATAACTCTCTGAATTTTTTTCCTTTGCTGTACAGAAGCCTCTGAGTTTTATATAATCCAATTTCTCCTTTACTTTCGTTGTCTATGCTTTAGGGAATCCTATCAAAAAAATCATTATCTACATCAGTGTCTTGAAGTTTTTCCCATATGTTTTCTTCTAGTAATTTCATAGTTTCAGGTCTTACATTTAGGTCCTTGATTCATCCTTAGCTGAATTTTGTATTTCGTAAAAGGAAGTGATCCAATTTCATTTTCCTACACATGTATGATCAGTTTTGCCAGCACCATTTATTGGAAAGACTTCTTTCTCTAATGTATGCTCTTGGCACCTTTGTGGAAAATCAGTTGGCTGTATGTACATGGATTAGTTTCTGGGCCCTCTGCTCTGCTTTATATATCTATCTGTCAGTTTTTATGCCACTACAATGCTGTTTTAATTACTATAGTGTGTGTGTATGTGTTTAATTGCTAAACCTACTGCTTTTTTCAAGTATCTAAGTAGCAGTAGTTACATTATAAATTAGCAAAAACACTTCAGTTAACTTGCAGGAATATGAGCCCTTAAGGTTTCACATGGTTGTGTGGTTTCACATGGTTATGACCCAATGAATTGTTTAATAGGTTGAATCAAAGATTCGGATTTTAAATCACTACAATTGAAGCTTTTCCTAGGGGTCCATGATACCAGGTCAATCTTTTTTGTCAGCAACTTTATCACCATTGATATTTATTTTTATTGTTATATTAGCTTATAGCTTTTTCATAAAGTTTTTATTTTCAGCAAAAATTCCAGAATGTTGCTTGTCTCTCAAATAATTTTAGGTATAGTGTGCTAAATGTTAGTGCAATCTGCTATGACCTAAATTCTTCTGATTTGCCCAAATTTTCTGTCAAAAAATGAAATATCTGGAAGAATCATCATTCTTTCAATATTAAGGGGTATATGAAATACTTATGGATAGTCATGAACATCTTCTCTGTTATTAGTGTTACCTCCTCATTCTAGAACTTTCTCTAACTTTTCCTTCAGTGATGCCAGCACCTGTGATTAAAATAATTATTAACATTTTGCTTATGGTCACTTTGAAGCATTTGAATGTGCTTAAGGTTGAATGTCTAAGTGTGCTAAAAGTATGCTAACCTCATATTTATAATTTCTTCCCCTTCTGGTACTCAATCTCTTTGTTGTTTATAGAAATCTCCACATTACTAAGAGTCGCAGAAATGAGAAGACTTCATTTTCTGAAAATCTCTGCCCTTCCTCCATCCTCCTATCCTTTCATACTCCATGTGCATTATGCCATGCTATATCCAGCAATCTCATACCCTACTTATGATCACAGTCTCGCTGCTGCCTTTGGGATTCTTTCCTTTCCTACTGGATCCTATAAAATGGACAAGGAAAGGTTTCAGTTTCAGCATTTCTCATTCTAATATATGAATTTCTCTGCTTCACACTATTCTATTTCTAAGTTTGTTCACATGTATCTTCTCAAAGAATCTCTACTACTCTATAATCTCTGGTATTTGCAGTCTTGACCTTTCTATATTTTGGCATTGTTAACAGGTCTAGCAAAAACTTTCATATGTGCTTGGTTTCCATTTTTGCCTCCTTCTCTGTATCATATTATTCTTAAATTGATGATAGGACTGTACATGTATGTATGTATATACATCTATATATCACATATATATGTGGTATTCCTGTACATGTACACATTGTGTGATATCCAAATCAGAGTAAGCATGCTATTTCCTCAAGCAGTTATCATTTCTTCCGATTCTTCCTTCTAATTGCTTCAATAGCTTTCTTCTACTTTCATGTCCTTCAAATGTAGCCTTGAGCCTTTTCTCTTGTTTTCCTGTGGGCCTTCTTCCACCCTAATTGTATCCTGTTCAAATCAATTGCTAACCTCTATACCAAATGTTGCTGTAGATGATTCTCTAATGCTGGAATCTATAGATTTTTCTGTGACAACTGTACTCTGATGTATTCCAGAGAACAGAGTTCCAAATCGAAAGCTCTCAGATCAAAGTCTAGGTACGGTTTCCTATTTCATTTCCCATATGTTTCAGCTACTGTCTAAAAATATTGCCAATAGATATCTTAGTTGTTTTCTATTGCACTCAGGGCTAATTCCAAATAAAGGCATCTGTGCAAATCCTGCATACCTTTCTAGGCTCCATGCAAGTCCACGATGCCTCCACTAACATCTTATTCTCAAGGAAATCTCTCTCATTTTAATAATTTGCTTTTTTTCCCTTGTCAAACCTGTACAATGATATTTACAGATTTAAATGTTTATTGTAAACATTAATATTTTTAAACATTTATTTTTGATATTTTCATATTTTGTCTATTTTTAGTATCATACTTTGTTGTCATTTTATAATTACATTAAGGCACTTTTGAATATACATGAATTAGTGAAATAGGATACATTAAATAAGTTTGTGGAAAGCTGAATTGAAATGTTTGTTTTGGTGTAAATTTTTTAAAATATTTGTATTTTACTTGAAAGTATGGGCTATAGAGTGAGAGAGGGAAACACAGAGACAGATCTTCCATCCATTGTTTCACTCCCCATATGGCTGCAATAGCTGAGGCAGGTCCAGGCTGAAGCCTCGAGCCAGGAGCTTCTGCCAGTCTCCCATCCTCTGCTGCTTTCCCAGGCACATTAGCAAGGAGCTGGATGAAAAGTGGAGCAGCTGACTTGAACTAACGCACATATGGGATATAGGCATAGCAGGCGGCGTCTTAAACCACTATGCCACAACACCAACCTGGTGCAATGATTTTTAATCTATATATAGTTTGTAATGTGCAAATGAGAAGACTTCATTTTCTGAAAATCTCTGCCCTTCCTCCACCCTCCTATCCTTTCATTCTCCATATGCATTATGCCATGTTGTATCCAGCAATCTCATACCCTACTCATGGTCACAGTCTCACTGCTGCCTTTGGGATTCTTTCCTGCATGGGATTCCTTCATGCATCATTGATGAATTTTGGAGATGGCCTATAGTAATACTGTCTTTGATTATGACAGGTTAGTATTATACAAATATGAAAAAAGGTGGTGGATTTTATTTTTTAAAAAATCACAGACAAATCTTCTGATTCCTGATTTTGCACTACTTCTATGGATATAGTCCAGAGAAGTAGCTAAATCTATTAAAGAAGATTGTTGGAGTCATGTTTATATAAGCAAAAAGGAGAAAGAAAAGATGTACTCAGATTACAAATCTCCAATTACAAAAATAGTTACTCCTACTCACACACATTATTTTGCATGTAAATAGTAAATGACTATGCAGACACAAAATGTAATTTTATATGATTACATGCATCTGCCTATATTTTCTTTCTTTTTACTTTTCTCAAACCCAAGGTAATAGCAAAAAAAAAAAAAAAAGAATATACCTGTATTTTTTTTAGTTTCTTTGTATAGTTTTTCCATAGTACACACTTTCATGAATTGTCTGAAGCCCCATCTAATGGATGGATTTTAACATTTTATGCATCAAAATGAAGTAATCTTTTATGTCCATTTCCATTAACCTTTTGGAGTTTCTTTTTTTTATATTGCTGTATTTGAAAATACAAACTCGAGAGGAGGAGTCCATTTCACTTTCTTTTGTTTTCTTTTGTTTTACCTAGAAAGCTTTTATTTAATGTATACAAATTTTATGCATTTCATATATACAAATATAGTGATTCTTCTCATCTGTCCCAGTGTCTTCGAGATTGTTGCCTGAATTTTCTTATAATACAACCTTCAGTTTGTTCTTTCTGTTTAATTTTTTTTCACTAGCAGAGTTAGACAGTGCGAGAGAGAGAGAGATAGAGAAAGAAAGGTTTTCCTTCCACTGGTTCACACACACCCCCCACCCCCCTCCCCCACCCCCGCCAAATGGCTGCTATAGCCAGCGTGCTGCGCCAATCCGAAGCCAGGAGCCAGGTGCTTCCTCCTGGTCTCCCATGCGGGTGCAGGGCCCAAGCACTTGGGCCATCCTCCACTGTCTTCCCAGGCCACAGCAGAGAGCTGGACTGGAAGAGGGGCAACCGGGAAAGAATCCGGTGCCCCGACCGGGACTAGAACCTGGTGTGCCAGTGTTGCAGGTGGAGGGTTAGCCTAGTGAGCCACAGCACTGGTCTCTATTTAATTTTTTAAAAAGTTTTATGTCTTTTTTGGAAAGCCATAGTTACAGATGGAGAGGGAGTGACAGAGAAAGAAAGATGATAGAGACAGAGACAGAGACAGAGATAGAGATAGAGATAGATAGAGATAGAGATAGAGAGAGGCAGAGGCAGAGGCAGAGAGAGATCGTCCATTTGCTGGTTCACTTTCTGAATGGCCACAGTGGCTAGGACTGGTACTTTTTCCAGGCACATTAACCGGGAACTGGATCAAAGTGGAACATCCAGGAATTGAACCAGTGCACAGATGTGACACTGGAATTGAAGGCAAGTGGCCTAATCTACTACACCACAAAGCTGGCCCCTCTTTTTTTTTTCCTCATAAGACAAATTTACACTGAAAAATAACCCAGTTCTCAATTAAACCTCAGAGACAGTTCTCATGGTATAAGAAGCTCAATCTGCATTCTGTCTTTAATGACAAAATGTACACATGGAGAAGTTTGTGTTCTCCAGTCAAGGAGGTCTTGGTTGAGGGGTTTTTGAAAAATCAAGCATTTTTCAAATAGAATACTCTGTAGTAGTGATAGTAAGTATCTACTGAGAATGGAGTATTCATTTCAGTTCAGCCAAACACCAGTATAATCAGGGTGGAAATATCATTATGCATTTTAACTTAAGTGACATCAGTGTGAAATGGTCAATACAGACATCTCCATTAAGCATGATCAGTGATTGCTGAATCAGTAGCTGAGGGAAAGAACACTCTGCTCTCTTTCTCTGGCCAGTGCTTTGGACCAAGCTCCTACCCAGAAGGGAAATCCATTGTCTATGACTACAAGCTTCCTGGTGAGACCTCAGAATGGTCAGACTGCATGAAAACTTGCTGAATCCATCCTGGCTTAACCCAGTGAGGAGAATCATAGATCGCAACTTTTGTAACAATGGATTTTCAGATGTCAAAGACAAAATGCTTTAAAAATGCATGCTAAAATCTCTGACTATTAAAAACACTAAAAATTTTCTAAATTGATGTATCATTTAAACTGCACAAAATGCATGGCAGGAATGGTTTATGTTCAGAAGGCACTTTATTGAGATAAAATAACTCTGAATAGATGAATTCTGTACATATACTCTTAAGGAATTTTATACACAGCAATGCATTGGTGAAATAGCTCTCTTCATACAAGTAACGTGAAAAACAGTGAAAAATGTTAATTTGTATTTAAAGCCTTTACATCTTATGATATTGGTAGCAATTATTTTTAACTATATGTGGGAAACTAAACATACTGAATGAGTAGCATTTTCATGTACATTTTAATAATGTAAAATCTATATACAAATTATTTTTCTTTTCTCTTTTAAAAGATTTATGCATTTTATTTGAAAGGCAGAGTTACAGAAAGAGGGAGATAGATACAGAGATAGAGATAGAGAGAGATAGAGATAGAGAGAGGGAGAGAGATATCTTCCATCATTGACATTCCCCAGATGGCCACAGTGGCCCGAACCGGGCCTGGCAGAAGCAAGGAGCTGGGAGATTCATCTGGGTCTCCCACATTTGTGGCAGGAGCTCAAATACTTTGGCCATTCTCTGCTGCCTTCCCAAGAGCTGGATAGGAAGTGGAGCAGCTGGGGCTGAAACTGGTGCTCATGCAGAACGCTGGTGTCATAGGCGACAACTTTACCTGCTACAGCACAACACCAGCCCCTCTTTTATTTTTTAAAGAAAGAATCTTCGATTAGATTTAAATCCACAATCCCCTGGAATTCACATAACATCCTGTAGCCAAAAACTGACACGGCCAGTGACTAGTAACTAGGCATATATTTTTAAAGTGTACCCATACTTTTGTTTTGCTATCATTCATAAATTATTATGTATTACTTATAAGCATCATTCTCTTCAGTATGGAACTTTAGAGAGAGAGAGAGAGAGAGAGAGAGAAGATAAGCAAAACACCAAGAGGACAAGAAGATTCACAAATTCTGAAAATCTTTTATCAATTTTCCTCTAAGTCATAGTGAGATTAATGTATTCCAAATATATATATCCATAGGGTTAATTTTTGAAAAAGATAGTCATCTAGTAATCTGAATTTGAAAAGTATTGGAAAAAAAAAAAAGATGTGAGTTTTTTTTTTTTCCCCTAAAGTACTAGAAGTTTTAATTTGCAAATATTTGTGGAGAAGCCCCCAAGAGACAGAGAATGGAAGGAGAGACACAGTGAATCCAAAGTTCAGCTGAGGAAGCAGGTAGCAAATACAAAATAATTAGAAATTTGCAAAAACATGGAAAGTGATTTAATTCAGTGCACACAGCTTCTCACCTCCCAGCACAGATGGACTGCAAATCTCTACTGCAATTTGAGTACATAACTGTCCTCATCATTGGCCATTGGTCAGGAATTCTATTTGTTTATTTTATTATGTCATGTTAGGAAAATTTTATTTTTTTAAGGAGACCTTGGTAGACTACTTTGCTAGGTAGACTAAATTCTTCTTCTAATTTCAGGGACAATTTAAATTTTATACCACTGTTGGTAGAAAAATGACCCTAGAGCTGTTAGTAAGATACAACCTCATCCTCCCACCTTTAGGTGATTTTCGAATTCTTGTTTATTCTTCAGGAATCAGCTCAAACTATATCCTCATGAGAAAGAAACATCTGAACTCAAGCATTTTACTGTCCTCCTCTCCTTGTAGTTTCCCATTTCCACCGATGAAATGGAAGAAGTAGCGCAAAGCATTCTGCTGAGTTTTAGTTGTTAATAGACAAATTTCAACATTTAATATGTTCATTATATGTTTGTGTTAAGTACACACAAGGTATTGCAGAAATGTGGGTAAACAAAAATAAAAGTTATTTGTTTTAGTGAAAAAAATCTTTCGAAATGTCTTCATAAGACACACTTCCATGAACTTTTTGAAGATCCCCAGATGCATAAATTTAAAAGTTTTAGCATCAATATAAATTTATCATTTGTCATAATGCCCTTGTGTGTGTGTATGCATGCGTGTGTGTGTAGTTATTATGTTATGGTTAATTTCATGAGTCATCTTGACTGTACTACAATATGCCCAGATAAATCCTTAAACATTATTTCCAACTATGTCTGTGAGGGTGTTTTTGAAAGAGATTAGCATTTCAGTTTGTGGACTGAGGAAAACAGTGAACTTTCCCAGTGCAAGTGGATACTATCTAATCAACTGAGAGTATGAAATTCAATCTGCTCCCTATCTGACAGTGGAGCTGGGATACACATCTTCTGCAGTACATGCTCCTGTTTCTACAGCTTTCCTACCTGGCCTGAAAGCTAATACATTAGGCCTCAGACTCACAGGCCTTCAAGAAACACCAGTGCCTGTTTCCTGGGTCTTTGTCTTCAACTTGCAAACAGCATATCAAGGAACTTCGTTGCTGCATTCCCAAATGGCCTCAACAGCCAGGTCTGTGCAGGCCAAAGCCAGGAGCCAGGAGCTCCTACCTGATCTCCCACATGTGTGGCAGGGACCCAAGTTTTTGTATCATCAGCCACTGCATTCCCAGACACATTAGCAGGGAGCTGGATCAGAAGTGTGGAATATGGAAGATTCGAACTGGTATTCTGATAGAGAGAGAGAGACAGAGAGAAACACAGTTCTATTGGCTGGTTCACTCTCCAAATGGCTGAAAATGCCAGGACTTAGCCAAGCCAAAGCCAGGAACCCTGAGCTTCATCCAAGTCTCCGATGTGGGTGGCAGGGTCCCAGTAACGAGCCACCTTCCCTTGCTTTTCCCAGGCTATTAGCAGGGAGCTGGATTACGAACCAGCACCCGGATGGGGTGCACGCGTCACAGGTGGCAGCATTACCCACTAAACCATGATGCTGGTCCAAGATGCATTGTTGACTTAAGATATTTTCAGTCTATGTTGGGTTTATAAAGATGTAATTCCATCATAAGTCTAGGAGTATCTGTGTAGCTTCTACTATGTGGTCTCAAAATCTGCTGCCTGCATAAAAATCTCTGTCATTTTCAGCATTAATCGTAAAGATGCGGATGCATTTTTCTTGGAGGAGGAGACATTCTGTAAGAAACTTTGTTGCTGGCAAAGGGATACCATCTTGGAGTAAGTAAACAGTTCATAAACTCTCTACTGCCAGTCAGCAGTAAACAATCAGTGTCTGAAATATTCACTAGACTGGAAAATGTTTCTGAATGTTTTTTTTTTTTTTTCCAAAGCTTGCATTCAGCTTCTGTGTCTAAAATTCATTTGAAATTCCCAATTTAGAGAATATACAATATTTTGCTGTAGTGAGTAAGAAACATTTCAGCAACATCAAGTTTGGGGGAAAATGTAGGTGTCTGCAGATGCAAAGTTTATTATTAATAAGTCAATCAACGTTGACTTTACTCTTAGCAGCAATCTTGAAAATAGCCATCCTGAAATCTTGTTGAGTACAAATTAGTTCAACTCTTTCTGATTTTAATGATCCTAAATGTTGCTGCAATTTAGAAAGTAAAGAAAATGGAAAATTCCAAAACCACAGGGAATCTATGCTTATATGTAAAATTTAAAACAAAAAAACACGAAGTAGCCTTGTCAGGATACTTTTGTAGCTGACTATCTAAATTACGTTAAGCAGAGTATTAGGATTTCTGTTTTAAGTGTATATATTATGTCTAAAGGCTTTCCTACCTTCTATTACACAGTGACCTTTGAAATTAGATTCAGTATTCTGATTTGCCTAGCTTCAGTTAAAATGTTTATTTTTAATTTTTTAAGATTTTATTTATTTATTTGAAAGAGTTACAGAGAGGCAGAGGCAGAGGCAGAGAGGGGAGACGGTCTTCCATCCGCTGGTTTAATTCCCAAATGGCTGCAATGGCCAGAGCTGGGCTGATCTGAAGCGGGGAGCCAGGAGCTTTTTCTGGGTTTCCCATGCGAGTGCAGGTGCCCAAGGAGTTAGGCCAGCTTCTGCTGCTTTCCCTAGCCACAGCAGAGAACTGAATCAGAAGTGGAGCACTGAGACTCGAACTGGTGCCCATATTGGAGGCTGACAATGCAAGCGGCACCTTTACCTGCTACGCCACAGCGCCAGTCCCCAAATATTTATTTTCTAAATGATGAATCCACATTCCATAGGCAGATAGGAAATGGCTCAATATGGCTAGTAAATTATTTTCAAAATTCTTTACCAGTTTTTTTTTTTTTTGATGTTTCATGATGTGTGGGAACACAGCAAGCCTATTTTCTCTTTGCATATTTTATAGAGCAGTAAATAAATGGGAGATCTCAAATCATAAGCATTCATCTCAATGATATTTCACAAAATGAATAGCTCATGTAACTAGAATTTAAATCAAAATAAATATAGCATTACCAGCCATCTTTTATAGTCATTTCATTATGTGTTAAGGAAAACCACTGTCTTGACTTCTAATAGCACAGAATTATTTTGTCTATTTATAAGCAATATATGAATACATTATACAGCATGAGCTCTTTTGCACTTGCATCTTTTTATAGATCGATTTTAGGTAGGTAAGATGTGCACATTTTTAAATTTAGCTATAGTTCAGCATTACTCTTGGCTATGTAGTTACCTGCTGTATGGATATACCAAAATATTCCCCCATTATTCTACGGATGATTATATGAGTGTTTCTTATTTCAAGGTCTACAATTAAGAACTGATACAAAAATTATTTTACTTGTCCTAGTGAATATATGAATATATGTACATATTTCTTTTAGGTATCTTTCTAGTGTATATACCTATACCACATTTGTTTAGGATATGTGTATAGTGGGCCCTTTCTTTCTTTACTCTTCCTTCCTTCCTCCCTCCCTCCCTCCCTCCCTCCCTCCCTCCCTTCCTTCCTTCCTTCCTTCCATATAAAGAGAAGATATATAATACAGTTCATAGACACAATTCCAGAATTATAACGGGGTTCCTCTGTCACTCAAATAAGGTGCCCCTTCCCCCTCACTTTTCTAAACTGTAAAGTTCGCCCAGCGCCACGGCTCAACAGGCTAATCTTCCACCTGCGGCGCCGGCATTCTAGTCCCAGTCGGGGTGCCGGATTCTGTCCCCGTTGCTCCTCTTCCAGTCCAGCTCTCTGCACTGGCCCGGGAGTGTGGTGGAGGATGGCCCAAGTACTTGGGCCCTGCACCAGCATGGGAGACCAGGAGAGGCACCTGGCTCCTGCCTTCGGATGAGCACGGTGCACTGGCTGGCCATTGAAGGGTGAACCAACGGCAAAGGAAGACCTTTCTCTCTGTCTCTCTCTCTCTCTCACTGTCCACTCTGCCTGTCAATAAATAAATAAATAAAGTGTAAAGTTTTATGAGGCTCCTGTTACTCCACTTTCCCATCAGCCCTTTGTATTGTCTATTTTTTCCAGCATATTTTCATTCATAAAGCTCTTTGGTGTGTTATATAGCACTGGGCCTTACTTACGTTTCTGATAGCATTAGGCACATTTTAAAAATATTTATTGGCTCATTTTGTTATCTTGCTTTGGAGCTAATGTCTACAGTTTTGGCAGTTTCCATTCTGAGCTGTCTGCTTTTCTCAATTCCTAAGATTTATTTTTTTATGTTCTCAATAATAGATATAGTGACTACTTTTTGTGTCCTCTGTGATAAATCTCTCGTTTACTCTCATGAGGGTATTTTTCTGTTTTGTTTTAAATGCATTCTTATTTTTCATTTCATATTTATGACTATGAGACAGAAGGAAATGTTTTTACATATAAATGAAGAAAACACTAAAGATAATTTTTCCTACACACAAAATGAAGACAGAATTATATTAGAACAACACTGCTTTCACATGATAGCATATGTGACATCAATGTTTGTGTGTGACTCCATTCCTGAGCCCCGTTCTCTCTCTCTCTACTCTACTTTTCTTCTCTCCCCTGCTCAGTTTGTTTACTTTTGATGGACACTGTCTTGATTATGACTTGATCATAAGTCTTTTTTTTTTTTTTTTTTGGACAGGCAGAGTGGACAGTGAGAGAGAGAGAGACAGAGAGAAAGGTCTTCCTTTTGCCGTTGGTTCACCCTCCAATGGCCGCCGCGGCCAGCGCACCGCACTGATCCGAAGGCAGGAGCCAGGTGCTTCTCCTGGTCTCCCATGGGGTGCAGGGCCCAAGTACTTGGGCCATCCTCCACTGCACTCCCTGGCCACAGCAGAGAGCTGGCCTGGAAGAGGGGCAACCAGGACAGAATCCGGCACCCCGACCGGGACTATAACCTGGGGTGCCAGTGCCGCTAGGTGGAGGATTAGCCTAGTGAGCCACGGTGCCGGCAGATCATAAGTCTTAATGTCTAGCAGCATAGATCTCCGGTTTTGTTTGTTTTTCTTGGCTCTATGATTTTGTTGTAAATTTTGAAATCACCTTGTGCATTTTTACTAATAATGAAATATATTATATATTTTAAATATTTATTTATTTAAAAATCAGACTGAAAGAAAGGGGGAGACATTTATAATAGAGATTTTTCCATCTGCTGATTCATTCCCCAAATAGCCTCAAAGCCAGGTCGTGCAGGCCAAAGCCGGGTGTCAGGAAATCCAACCAGGTCTCCCACATGTGTGGCAGGGGCCTGAGTATTTGGACCATCAGCCACTGCATTTCTAGGCACATAAGCAGGGAGCTGGGTCAGAAGTGTGGAGTATACAAGAATCGAACTAGCATTCTGATAGGGGATGCAAATGTTGCAACTGTCACAATTATTTTTAAATATGTATGCACATAAAAAGAAAAATTTAAAAGGAGAACTATCATCTTTAGTGAATATTCCTATTTGTAGATGTTGCATATCTTCCCATTTATTTTAATATTTTAGAGATATCTCACACTAATTTTGTCACACTGATTCCTACTTACTTGTATTTACATTATTTTTGTTATACTATTATGTTTACTGCTTTGTTGTTTTACATATGTGTAACATTAAATCTTG
This sequence comes from Oryctolagus cuniculus, assembly GCF_964237555.1. Lineage (NCBI taxonomy): Eukaryota > Metazoa > Chordata > Mammalia > Lagomorpha > Leporidae > Oryctolagus > Oryctolagus cuniculus. Next base: position 8,365,769 of record NC_091445.1, on the reverse strand, counting down.
CATAATGTTCTGTGTTCGGTGATTTTACCCAATTCACTTATTACTCACAACAATTGACAGTAGGTACATATGTTCAACTTTTCTAGGTACATATATTCAATCTCCTATGAGTGGAATTTTTTTCTATTCCATTTATCACCATATTGAGTGCAGTTGAAGATAAATTGAGCATATGTGTTCCCTGTTAATTTAATCCTAAAATTCAGCAACATCATACGAATATAATACATACATAAATATATATTAAATGTAAGTGCATACATAAATGTAAAAAAGTAATCTAAATCTGTACATCACATTGGGGACATACTTAAAACTTAAAAACAAAGAAAGTAAAAGTGAAGGAATGAAAAATTAACTTTAAAAATTAACTATGCAAACATCCATGAAACATATTTGTTATAGTTGAACAAATGTATGTCAATTCACAGACTTTCACACTGAGCATTTTGAAGGATAAATGGAACATGTCATGGAAAATGGTCAATCAGAAGTTTTAACTGTATATGCATCCAATAATTCTATATAACAAATACATAAAAATGCACAGAAATAGAGAAATGTTCAAAACCACAGTATACTAGGAAACTTTAATACACATTTCTGATAAGAATAAATGGTTATAAACTAAGGAAGATAATGCCTAAGAAATTCAATTACACAACTTGACATAATTGATAGAGAATTGCAACAATAAGGGCTCAGTGTTCATTCTTTTCTGTTTCACATGAATGTGTTACAACAAACATACACTAGTTTGTCAATAAAGCCTCTTCAGATTAGTTTTTTAAAAATAATTTATTTTTATTAATACAAGGAGAATAGACTTCATGTAGTACATAGACACATTTCTAAGAATATATTGCTTCCCTCCCTCCTCCTTCCTTTCTTTTTCTTCCTTTCTTTCTTTTCTTTTTCTTCCCTACCTTTCTTTTTAGATTTTTGTTATAATATATTTTAATTGACTTTACAGTGTAGGCTTAATGTTCCACTAAATAAACAGTTCAACAAGTAGAAAGACCATAATTCCAAAATTTAACATATATGAGTTAAATTGGCATCATGGGATTTGATTATTGTTTTCAACTCTTGTGTTTACTCCTGAAATTTCAAATGATGTAAATGATCATCATAAAGTTCTAACAGCATTCATATTACGCTGAAGATGAGAACAGAACATAAAACAACAGCTTGGAAATTAGTCAATACAGTTCTAAATAACCCATAGATTAAAGGAAGATTAACAACTAAAATTAGAAAATATATTTACCTGAATGATAATGAAGGTAAGACATAATAAAACATCTGAGATGCCTTTTGGCTTCAAAGAAATTTATAGTTTTCATTTTAAGAATACTCATTTAATTCGTTAAACTTCAAGGATAGAGAAATAAATTTGCAGGCTTTTGACAAGCAGAGATAGTCACTTTTAAGGATAAAAACAAAGCAATCAGATTGAGATTTGGCTTCTTAATGTTGACAATCAGGCCCAAAACAATTTCAAATTCCAACTCCCTGATGTTTGACCATGGATTCCTGACCGGGAAATGATAGTATTTGTCAAAGTGTTTATATGTGCTGATCCTTTATAGACCAAGTGTACCAATAGTATCAAGAGTATGTACCTAAAAGTTGGAGAAGCCATCACAGAGTAGTGGTCAATGTACATAAACAACTAATCGGTCCAGTAAGACCATCATGTAATTTTTATAATCTTGTTTAATCCTTCTACCTGTTTTCACTCTTGACCAGCTACTATTTTTATCTTGTGTTAAGCTGGTTAACTGGTGAGGTCAAATCATTTTCAATGAGGATGGTAAAACTTTGGCATTGGGTCCCAAGAAAGCCCTCACTCAATCTCCTGATGTGTTTCATCATTAATGTCAGTATTGTCATAATAAAATGAGAATTGTTTACTAGTCTGTACAGAATTAAACAGGCCTGGACTCCTGTTTGAAAAATGTGTTTTTTTTCTCCTGGTATTGAAAGGATGTTGTGGCAAAGCAGGTAAGGTGCTACCTGCAATGCTAATGTCCCATAAGGGTGCCAGTTCATGTCAAGCCCCACTTTTGATCCAGCTCCCTGCTGATGGCCTGGAAAAAGCAGTGGAAGATGGCCCACATGTTTGGGCCCCTGCCACCCACATGGGAGACACAGATGAAGCACTGGCTGTTGGGGCCCTCTAGGGAGTGGACCAGCACATGGAAGATCTATCTCACTCTTTCTTCCTCCTTCTCTCCCTCTTTCTGTAATTTTGACTTTCAAATAAATTTCTTCCTTAAAAATGTTATCCTTATCATCTTATAGGTAATATTCTGCAGTTCTATTTTTATAACTCATCTATGTTATCATATATTCTTTTATTTTCACTGTTTTAAACACTACATCATGTGAAAATACTGTAATTAATTTATCTCCTTCAAGACAATGGATGTCATGTTTTCAGGTTTTTTTGAGATTTTGGTAATATGAAAAGTAAAACCAAACATTTTATACTTGTCTCCTGGTACATACAGAATCCTTTTCTAAGATACATTCTTGAGCATAACAGTGTAAGATTTTTTTAATTTTATTTAAGGTATGCAAATTTCATGTATTTCATATATGCAAATTTAGAAACATAGTGATACTTTCCACCCTACCCTGCCTCCTGCTCTTGCTACCACACTTCTTCTTAACTCTCCTATTCCCTTTCTTATTTTTTTACAAATTCTAGTCTCAGTTAATTTTATACTTATAAGAATTCAACAAATAGAATGAAAAAAAAGTTCCTCAACAGTCAAGACTATGGCTGTTCAAAATCATCACATCTCAAAGTGTCAATTTCACTTCTAATAGAATACCTTCTAGGTACTAGTACCACATCGGGGAAAACATATGGTATTTGTCTATTTGGGACTGTCTTATTTCACTAAGTAAAATGGTTTCTAGTTACATGCATTTTGTTCCAAAGGACAGGATTTCATTTATTTTTATCACTGGGTAGTACTCCATAGTGTATACAAACCTCAGTTGATGGACATCTGGGTTGATGCCCTGGCTTAGCTATTGTGAATTGAGCTGCAATAAACATGGGGGTACAGGCCACTTTTCATATGCTGGTTCCTTTTCATTTGGGTAAATTCTCAGGAGTGGTAAGCCTATATTCAGATTACTGTGGTATCTCCATACTATCTTCCATAGTGGCTGCACCAGTTTACATTCCCACCAATAGTAGGTTAGGGTACCTTTTTCCCCACATCCTTGCCAGAATTTGTTGTTTGTTATTACTGTATAAGAGCCATTCTATATGGGGTGAGGTAGAACCTTATTGTGGTTTTGATTTGCATTTCGCTGATAATGATCATGAACATTTTTCATGTGTCTTTTGTCCATTTGAATTTCCTTTTTTCGAAATGCCCATTCAAATCCTTTGCCTATATTAACTAGATTGCTTGTTTTGTTGTTTTCTTGAGCTCTTTATAGATTCTGGTTATTAATCCTTTAGCAGTTGCATAGTTTGCAAATAATTTCCCCCATTCTGCCAGTTGCCTCTTCACCTTGCTGAGTGTTTTCTTTGCAGTGCAGAAGCTTCTCAGTTTGATGTAATTCCATTTGTCTATTTTGGCTTTGATTTCCTGTGCTTCTCCAGTCTTTTCCAGGAAGTCTTTGCATTTGCCAATGTCTTGTAGTTTCCCCAATGTTCTCTAGTGATTTGATGATATTGGGTCATAGATTTAAGTATTCATCTTTTCAAGATAGCTGCAAATTACTTTTAAAGATTATATCACTTACAGACTCATTTCCAATGAATAAAAATAATCTATATTTTAGTCTTTTACCCACTTTTTGATGGATTTCAATAGAGTAGAAACAATAATGTATATCTCTGTAGCCTTTATTGGTACAACCCCCTTTGGAATTTGTTTCTTATCTTTCAAAATTAAAATGTTTGTGTGATTTTATTTTATTTTATTTTTACCTTGTGAAAAATCTTTCATTTTATAATTTTTAAACATTTTGATACATTCCTTTCAAGTGTGGACATCACATATATATACCTAAATATTATTTTTTTCTTCAAAACAGATATCAATACCACAGAAAAAGGGGTCCATGACAATGATCCTCACATCAGGAAAGAGCAATTCAATACTTTACATATTCCTATTTTTCAGTGTATCTTACTGCAGTTTAAGTTCCACATATAAATGAAAATACTGTGTGCATCTAAAGTCCTGAACTGTAGAAAAATATTATTAAATGTCTCAGGTGGACCAAAGAACATGGTTATCAAATTTCTACAGTTATTTTTATTCAAATCCAGTAGAATCCCATCTTAATAGCATTCTTCCACTTAGAGAGTATCCCTCTACTATGTTGTGCTTGTTAGGCAGATGAGGGACAATGTTTGATCAGCTCATTTTACTTGAAGTAAATGAACTAACTATATGTAGAAACTTCAGGCCACAAGTAATGGGTTGTAACAGGAAAACTATAGGATAGGTAAGGGAAAGAATAAAAAGGAAATGACTTCCAAAGTTTTCAGTAAAGAATTCACATTGATATAAAGTGGGATTAAAAGTAAGATCACTCCTCACTGGTGAAATGGAGAAACAGTAAGGATTTTTCAGAAATTGTAAATCAGGAGCCAGCGTTGTGGCCCAACAGGTTAAGCCACTGTCTGCCCCCTGCCACTCTACACTGGAGTTCTAGTTTGAGTCTTGGTTGCTCCCTGTAGATCCATCTCCTTAGTATTGCAGCTGACAAAGCAGCAGAGGGTGGCCCAAGGACTTGAGCCCCTGTACCCACAACAGAGACCAGGGTGGAGTTCCTCACACCTCGCTACAGCCTGAATCAGCCCTGTTCATTAGAGCTGTCTGGTGATGAACCAGTGGATGAAGGACTGTTTCTCTCTGTCTGTCTGTCTCCCCTCCCTCCCTCCCTCCTTCCCTCCCTCTTTCTCCCCTCTCTTCCTTTCAAGTAAATACATAAATAAATCTTCAGACAAAGAAAAAAACTGTAAATCAAATTTCTCATGGTCTGTGAGTGAGATGTGTTCAATTAGTGATTGTTCTTTGGGCTGGAAAGGAGAGTGGAAGAGCTCATGGCCCCACAAAGCACAGAAATTGTTTTCTAGGTTCATCGCTGAATGATAAAAATGTAATTATTTAGAGAAACCTGGTATTGTGAGAAGATAATTCAAATATATCACAGTAAAATATTAAAGAATGAGTTTACTAGAGGTCCTCTCTTGGTGCCATAATGTATTTCTTTTAATATTTACCATTTTTTCTGATTTTTTTTTTGGTAAAATGAAGTCTCCTACAATATCATAATTAATCATGCACTATTCATCTGCCTAAATCCTCTAGAGTTATTTCTTTATGCAAGAGATGGAATGACAAGGAAATTCTTGTCTTGTAGATAATTTCTCCCTGTTTGGTTTGATTTCCCTGTCATATTTACTGATGCAAAAAGTAAAATCTGTTCCTGTTGAAGTAGCAATGTCCCAGGGGGGAGAACACACCACTGTCTCTTCTTACACACACACACACACACACACAAACAATTTATAGGCTTGAAATCTCCAACAAGAATTCAAATATATATATATATATATATATATACACACACACACACATATATATATATATAATTATAGCTATCTGTGCATATGAAAGAGCAAATTAAATTACTAGATGAATTCAATTTTTGTTTGCTATGTGCAATTATCTTTATTATAATAAATTACTTTTTGGCTATGTTAAGCATGCAAATAGAGGTTTTGAGGTATAGTTAATGAGCTGAAGAAATCTTTCACCAAATGACTTGGCTATGGATTTTTTCAATGTTTTTATTTATTTATTTGAAACTCAGAGTGACAAAGTGAAAGGGAGAGAGAGAGAGAGAGAGAGAGAGAGAGAGAGACGATCTTCAATCCCCGTGGATTGAGGATTCACTCCCCAAATACCTAATCCATCAGAGCTGGGTCAGGATGAAGCCAGGAGCCTGGATGTCCATGTGGATTTCCCAAGTATTTGGGCCATCTTTTGCTGCTTTCCCAGGAATATTAGTAAGGAGCAGAACTGGAATCAGAGCAGCTAGAACTCAAACTGACACTCCAGTATGAGACACTGGGCATTGCAAGTGGCAGCTTAGCTCACTGAACTACAGCACTGGTTCCCGGGCTTCATTTTTAGAGATGTGGCTCTGCTCAGGTAGCAGCTTTCTCCTAAGGGTAGAAGAGAAGAGGAGTATGCTGATAGTAAACATGTTTGAAGAAGGCATTCAAGAAATATTCTAATGTTACCGGTATAAAAATTCTCATGACACAAAATCAAGCCTACTTTATAGGCAGAGTGTAAGTAGTTCAAATATTCATTATTTGCCACAAGAAATAATAGGCCTATGTTAATATTATATGTCTTTTTGTCCTATTTAAAATATCAGTTTTAACAAGATTGTTTTCTACAATCTTAGTTTTCTCCTAGAAATATCACAGAAGATGTCAAAAGGATGACCTTGATGTTTAACAGCTTAGCAACAGAATAACATTTATATTGTCATGGAACAAATAGCCCAAATGGACTTTTGTTTTTGTCACTTGGAAACAGGGTTTGTCACCTTGATTAATGATACTCACAAAACCAACTGAAATGACTGAGAACAAAGTTTGAGTTATAAATTTAAATAAAACAATAAGCCTGCCGTTCAGTGAAGACCACTCAGATGCTGAAAACCAGGCGCTTGTGGGAAGCAAAGGTCAGTGGTGGGAAAGAGAAAGGGGCTTTTGCCTTGAGCACACTTCCTAAGCACAAGTTTGTTTTTGTTTTTGTTTTTGTTTTTGTTTTTTTTTTTGTTTTGTTTTTTTTTTAATGAAAGGGTAGGAGATAAAATTCAGAGCTGACTCAGCACACGAAGGCTGAGTCAAGCAAAAGATTTACCCTATCCCTGTGAAATGAACCAGAATGAATATGGGGCATTTCTAGGAAAAACACCTATCTATAAATAATAGATGAAGTAAATAAATTAAAATTAAAACTTTTTTAAAAGCGTGAAAAACAAGTTAGCCTCCAAGGATTACCCAAAATAGATTCCTAAATTCAGGATGCCTAATAAACGTGAAGCCTACAATTTAGTTGCAAAATGGAAGGAAAGGCAGGGATTCAGATATTTCACAGAAACTGGTTGCTAGGTCTTTTATAAGAACTCGCTGTCATATGAAACTCAAATCCAGGAAACATTACTAGAAAGATGAACCCAGGCAAAAAGCATTTTTAAAAGTGAATAAAAGCAGGGTGTATGAGAACTGGAACAAACAACTCATAAAGGAAACAGAAACACAAACAAAACTTATTTAAGATGTTAGAGACTGATTAAAATTTGAAAGAGAAAAATAAGGAAAGTAGTTATAGTACTCAAAAGTTGTAGAAATGAAGACAAATATTAATAGATGTAAAGATTAGTAAATACATAAAATAAAAAATATACACCTAAAACTGGAAATACGAAAATATTTTTTAAGAATCCTGAGAAGGCCCTGAAACAGTTTGTACAAGACAGATAGAATAATGAATAAAGAAAGTTGGGGCCAGCGCCATGGCTCACTTGGCTAATCCTCTGCCTGTGGCACCAGCACCCCGAGTTCTAGTCCCAGTTGGGGCGCTGGGTACTAGTGCTGGTTGCTCCTCTTCCAGTCCAGCTCTCTGCTATAGCCCAGGAGGGCAGTGGAGGATGGCCCAAGTGCTTGGGCCCTGCACCCACGTGGGAGACCAGGAGGAAGCACCTGGCTCCTGGCTTCGGATTGGCGCAGCGCGCCGGCCATAGCAGCCATTAGGGGACTGAACCAACAGAAGGAAGACTTTTCTCTCTGTCTCTCTCTCTCTCTCACTGTCTATAACTCTACCTGTCAAATAAAAAATAAAAAATAAATAAATAAATAAAAGAAAGTTGGAAATGAATTATACAAAACCTCTTAGAAATCAGTAGAAATAAAAAAATTTGAAAATTATGTTCAAAAAGTCAACACTTGCTCTGCATAATGGATTAGACACATAGACTATAAAGAACAAACAAAAATATAGATAACCTGAACAATGCTGTCAGCTGGCTTAACCCAGCAGTGTTTTGGAAAGTCTTCCCTATGCAAACAGAGTATCTATCATATTTAGGCAAGACAGCTAATGTGGGCCAGATGGCAGATTTCAAAAAGTTTAAAAGAATTGGAATACTACATAGAATATTCCCACCAACAAAATAATTGTGACTTTAACAGAATTAAACCAGAAATGGATTCAAGAATGATGTCTACAAAATCCCCAAATATTTGATAATTAAGTTACATGCTTTTAGATAACTCACAGATTAAACACGAAAGATGATGAGCAGGCCAGCGCCGTGGCTCACTAGGCTAATCCTTCGCCTAGCGGCGCCAGCACACCAGGTTCTAGTCCCAGTTGGGGCGCCAGATTCTGTCCCGGTTGCCCCTCTTCCAGGCCAGCTCTCTGCTGTGGTCAGGGAGTGCAGTGGAGGATGGCCCAGGTGCTTGGGCCCTGCACCCCATGGGAGACCAGGAAAAGCACCTGGCTCCTGGCTCCTGCCATCGGATCAGCGCGGTGCGCCGGCCGCAGTGCACTGGCCGCGGCGGCCATTGGAGGGTGAACCAACGGCAAAAGGAAGACCTTTCTCTCTGTCTCTCTCTCTCACTGTCTACTCTGCCTGTCAAAAAAAAAAAAAAAAAAAAAAAAAAAAAAAAAAAAAAAAGAAAGATGATGAGCAACCAGAAAATATCTGAGTACAGCAAACTTAGAATGCAACAGAGCACACCTAGTGGGGTGCAAATAAAACATTGCTTGGAGAGAAACAGTAAGCTAATACATGTAACATTAAATGATTATACTTGAACAGAAAAATTAAAACAATATTGTAAGATTCCTCCTAAAGGAATCAAGAAGAAGAGCAAATTTAACTTAAGGAATAATCATAAAAATCTTTTTGTACTTTTATGCACTAGCAATGAACAATTACAAATTAAAACTTTCAAAAAATACTATATAGAAGAGCAACAGCAAATATTAAGTGCATAAGAAAGACCCTCTGGGGTAGAGCTTGGTGGTACAGTGGGCCAATCCAGTGCTTGGGACGCTGGTATCACATATCTGAGTGCTAGTTGCTGTCCTGGCTTCTTTGCTTCCTATCAAGTTTCCTGTTAGGATGCCTGGAAAAGCAGAGGGTGATGACCCAAGTACTTGAGTAACTGCCATTCACATGGGAGACCTGAACAGAGTTGTTGGCTCCTAGGTTCCTCCTGGCCCAGCCCTGGCTGTCAAAGCCATGTGGGGGAGTTAACAAGCATATAAAGGATAGATATCTCCCTCTCTGTCTCTCTGTACCACTTTCCCCATGTTTGTGTGTGTGTCTGTCCCACCCACTGTCAAATAAATAAATAAGGGCCAGTGGATTAAGATGGTGCTTGTGACTTGGCATTCTATAAGCGTACTGGTCCTAGCCCCAGTTATAGCACTTCTAAACCAGAATCCCTATAGATGCATCTGGGAAGCAGTGGAAGATAGCTCACATCCTTAGGCTCTTGCCACCCATGTGGGAGACGCAGATGGAGTTCCAGGCTTCTGGTTTCAGCTTGATCCAGCCCTGGCCACTGTGGTCATTTGGCAAGTGAGCCAGCAGATGGAAGATCTCTATCTCTCTCTCTATCAGTCTTTTGAATAAATAAATGAATATTTTAAAAAATAAAATAATAAAATTTGTATAATATTTAAATTTATGAAAGCTGCAAAATGATAGTGAGAAAACATTAAAGGCTAAATAATTAGAAAGATATTTTCTCCATGAAAATGCACATTAAAATCATGATGAATGATAGCTATACATGGAATAATGTAAAAAGAAGGAACAAAATAAACCCAACTAATGCTGGCAAGAATGCAAAGCAAGTGGAACTCTCATGAGCTCATGGTGAGAAATTATAAAGGATATTGTTACATCGGAAACCTATTTGGCAATTCCTCTTAAAGTTAAACACGCTTACTAGCAATTCTATTCCCAAATAAATCACACATGTCCATAACAAGACCTCTGCATTGATGTGTATAGCAGATATATTCATGAACACTGACTGAGTAACATTCAAATGTCCATCCACTGGCCACTGCATATAGAAATCACAGTGCCTCCATGTGTTGCCAGTTGCAAACAACAACATCAAAGAATATGAAAGATTAGGCAATTTGAACTAAACCAGGTATAAAAGGCTAAAACTAAAAGGCTATGAGATGGCTTTCTGTAAAAGATGTATTCGCTGCAAACTCAATGACTCTGCTTCTGAGAGACAGCTTGCTATTGGCTGCTGAAGCTCTTGTGCAGGTAGTCTCCCATTTCTCAGAAGGGTCCCCTGGCCACCTTCTTGTGATTGCAGAGCCAGGGTTTAAACACAAATGGAAGCAGGCAAATGTCCGAGCAACACAATGTCACTTCTTCCCGATTCTGTTGGTCAGAATTATCACTAGGCATTACACATATTAGAGGTAAAGAAAAAGAAAAACGCTTTACTTGTTAATGAGAGGAGCTAAAAAAAAATAACCTTTTAAAAGGACATGGAAAGAGAGAGAAAAATAACTGTGAGTGTTTTGACAGTCTACTGCATCAGCATTTGAAGAACGAATCCCCAAGGGCTGAATTTCAAGAACAGAACACTTTGTGTTTGACCTTGTCCACTAGATTTAATATTGGAGGACAGGGACAGTGCTTGCGTTGTTTCGTATTTCTTTGTAAATTAGTACATGTAAGTGTTAAGTTCAAATCAGCCAATCCACAATTTAGGCACATTTCTAGTCTCCCCAAGAAATATCACACACTTTAAGCAGTACCAGAGTCTTAGAGTAAAACAACTGAACTATGATCTATTCATCGCTTTAGAGAAAGGCAAAGTCCTAGCCTACTGAGATCTTAGTTTCTTATCTTGAATGTAGTCATAGCTCTTATCTTAAAGAACTTAAACTTCACTATCTAAGTGGGGGGGGGGGGATCCCGTATATAACTCCAATAATCTGAATTGAAAAAAATCAATAAGTATAAATCAGATAAATGATGTAGGCATAGCTCTATACAACAAATGATCATCTGAGTGACTTTTCAGCTCCTCAACTCCAAGTGCCTATGTGCTATAAGTTCTGAAGATGTTGGACAGTGAGATAAGTCCCATAACCATAAATAGGAATGTTAGTACCTTCACCCTGAACCTGACTAGTGATTTGGCTCTTACCCATAACAACATTTCTAGCAGTTGGCCATCTATTACTTCATACATGAAGAGTGTGACATTTGTAAGTCACAGCTGTATGAGGAATTAAATTACCACAAGCTACCACATAATCCAAGCATATTTTTAAAACAAATATCCAAAAAAGGGGAACTGAATTTTTCAAGTAGAAACTGGGCTTAATATCTTTTTATCATATGATTACATTCCTTTAATACTCAGAATTAGTATTACTTTACTAGTTCTGTTCCAAGTAATGATTAATTAGATGGACTCCTATGTATTAGAGCATTTCTACTGTGTTAACCTTTTTATTATTTTCCATATCCAGTACTGAGGTTGTTGGCTAAACAGCTGAAAGGTTTGTACCATCAGTAAAAATGAAAGACTAATCTAGTGTCATCTCTGTCCCAGAGTAGCTAACTGATTATACAAAACTCTTCTGCTGACCAAGCTGAGTAACTGTCATTCATATTAAATTAAATTGAAATATTAGAATCCAAGAAAATTGAATTGGCTGATGAATAACATCCTGAATGTGTCTTCAAGTGTTATGAATAATTGCAGTAGTAGAATTCTCTGGCAAATAGCAGCTTCTTGCAAAATTGGGAATGATTAAGATTGCTTTGTCATATAGAAAGATAACATTAACATTAATTAGCTTGAAAAGGTAGAGATTTTCCTTAATATTATTTAAAAATATATTCACTTTTTCATGATGACAAGAAGATAGGAAAAGGATGTCAAGAAACATTTTAAGCATAAAAAGTAAGATAAATTTCTTCAACCCTACATACTTTATTTGAAATAATCTTCTAATGCATAAAGTATAATATTTGTAGTTTAACTTTCTCATGTTCCATTTTCTGTAGTTTATTCATCATAATGAATATGTTGGAGTAACTTAGATCATGTTGGAATGCATATTTGTCTGGCTCAAGGGGTTAGTGACCTAGAAACTTATAAAAGAAAACAAGGACTAGTCTCAGTTTTCTCTCTTCATGAATGGTATTGGGTTGAGTGTCCTTACCAATGAGAAAATAGTTTTGTTTAAAAGAAAAAGATAGGTTATGAGATGCCTACTTGGTTTAAGCCTTGGAACACAGTTAACCTGGTGAGTGACCTTAAGCCATTAATATAATTACTGGCCTTAGAAAAACTAGTAAAATTGGGACAGTGAAAATGTTTTCTTACTAAATAGGTTTTGGTAGAACTTAAGGAACTTTGCTGGGAGTAAAAAAGAGAATAGTGTTTAAGTGCTTTGTAGGCCGTCACCACAGCTCAATAGGCTAATCCTCCGCCTTGTGGCGCCGGCACACTGAGTTCTAGTCCCGGTCGGGGTGCGGGATTCTGTCCTGGCTGCACCTCTTCCAGGCCAGCTCTCTGCTGTGGCCCGGGAAGGCAGTGGAGGATGGCCCAAGTGCTTGGGCCCTGCACCCCATGGGAGACCAGGAGAAGCACCTGGCTCCTGGCTTCAGATCAGCGCAGTGCGCCGGCCGCAGCGGCTATTGGAGGGTGAACCAACAGCAAAGGAAGACCTTTCTCTCTGTCTCTTTCTCTCTCACTGTCCACTCTGCCTGTCAAAATAAATAAATAAAGTGCCTTGTAATATCAAAAATTTTCCATACGTATTAATTTCTCATTAATTATATTACTAGTGTTTCTACTCTTTTTATTCCCTGAATTTTCTGTTTTCTTTCCACAAAATCATAAAACTACTGAGTTGTTTGACAGTGTACATATTTCATTAAGGAAATCATTTGTATTTGAAAGAAAAGTAACTCCTGGGATTTTTGTTTCCCTTTGTTTTGGTTATTATTTTGTTTGTTTTTGGATACCTGCAGTTGACTAAATCTCTGAGATTTCACTTGTTAAGTATATTCCTTTCAATCATGTACTAAATACATCCTGGTGTAGTGTCTTGACAGCTATGTTCAGATATTTGAAAATCATTAATGCTGCCATTAAAATTATAACTTTCTGATTTCTAAAATATGTATCACCACAAATATTTGTGTCTAAATATTTTTAAACTTTTATTGTTAATTTTCATTTTATTTGAGAGGCAGAGACAGAAATAGATGAGAGACTGAGAGAGAGAGATAGATAGATAGGTATAGAATGACATCAAGAGGGATGTACAGGGAGAATGTACAGGGAGAAGTCTTCACTTCCAAATGCCTGAAATAGCTGATACTGGTGCTGGGACAGGCTGAAGCCAAGAGCCCAGAACTCATCAGTATCTCCCATATGGGTGTCAGGGACCCAGTTCCTTAATCTATCACCTGTTGCCTCCCAAGGCACACATTCACAGGAAGCTGGATAGGAAGTGGAATAACCAAGTCTCAAACTAGGCACTTGGAAATAGGATGCTGGAGTCCCAAGTAGTGATTAATCGCTGCACCAAACACTCATCCCTAAGTATTTTTTAAAATATATTCACATTTTCCTTACTAGATGATATGTGAATTATCACAGTTTAAACTTTCTCAAGTAAATTCAGCTCACCTATGAACTTCATTTATTCAATAAGTTAATTGGTGAATTTCTCTTCTCCTTTACATTAATAAATAAAATTATCATGTTTAAAATGCATGCTAATTAGGAGGATAAACAGCCTTTGTAAATTCATTGGACTAAATTTCTGTAGGTTGATAGAAAAGAAGTTCTCTTTATTTATTGATTTAATGATCACCTAACCGAAAAAGGGCAAGCTAGAAGAAAACATTTTGTAAGTTTTATATTTTCTTGTCTGTGTAGGGGGTGAACCTTTAAAAAATGATGATTTGATTTTGTTTATATAAGAATGAAAATTCTACTTAAATGATTTGTCATATGATGCACACACCTGGGGGAATTTTTTTCTTCTCTCTCTCTCTTTTTTTTTTTTTTGATCCTCTTCTGCGTGCATGAAATGAATCATATCAATGCCAACAGCATCTCCAGTGTTGATTAATAGGTATTTCTGATGTATTCACCAGTAAAAGAAAACTAAGCACTGTCATATAGAAGAGATTTTGGCAAATATACCGTATTTTGAACTTTTTTTTCTATTTGGAAATAAAATTTAAAGACCAAATTTTGTTTGCCTGAATTTAGTCCCTACTCTTTTATTTTATTTTTATACATCCTCTCATGAGCCTGAAAGATAACATTGTTGTTTTTTATCTGCATTAAGAAAGAAGTAGCAGCTAAGGAAATTAAAATCTTTAGTAATACAAAATTTAGATTTACAAACGTGCTTTGAAAATAAAGGGTTACAATTTCACTTTTCATCATCATCATTTTTTTGCAAAATTTAAAGAAGTCAATTTTGGTTTTTCCAATTCCGCAGTAGTTGAACAACTTAGTAATGGGTTGCAATGTTGTAACTACATTCTTTATTTTCCAGTACACCAACATGCATGAGCTAGACAAGGTTCTTAACACTCCTTTTCTAGTAAAATCTAAGTTGTACTACTGTCTATAAAATGCCACTGTTATAAGTGGCCATGCACTGCAGAAAGCAGACAAGCATGAAACCAATTTTTTTCCAGCTTCATTTATTGTTACTAGAAAAAAAGTACTAAGAATTGAAAAACTTTCCTTTGATATTCTTTCTTTCTCTCAATAACAATCTAGATTAAATTCTAGAATGAGAAATGGATATTTCAATTATCTACATATGATTTTTGATTTTGTTACATGTATTTTTAATTTTCTATGTATTTTTATGTAAGTAACTTGTGTTCTGAGCAATGCATTATATGTTAATCTCCATTGTGAGATGCCTGAAGGATTCTGTAGCTTAAACTTCAGTATAAACAGTTATAATGAGCTTTTTAACTGACCATTGTCTTTGACCTCCAAACTTACACTTGGAGTCAGAAGTGAGAAAGTAGGGTTTACCCTTTGCAAGTTACTAAAGGACCAAATCCAAGCAACACTTCTAAGATGATAACAATCCATTGGAAATAATCCGAGCTACGCTTGGAACAGTGAGTGTACTGTGATGCCTACATTTATCTTGCCATTGTTGTACCCTAGTGCCTAACAATAATATTTGGCAGTAAAGTGTTGTATACAGTGGGCCTGGACTGAATTATGATAAATTAATCTGTCAGACATACTGAGTTAGAAAGATCTCTACTACATTTATCTAGCTCTGCCAGACCACAGTGGAACACAGGAATCCAGAAGTCAGAATGGAAATAAAATTTACAAAACTAGCTGTGAGATTGTTGAGAATTCACATGTGAAGAATGAATTTATGTAGCTGAGGTTATCCTAGGAAAGTATGGACATGGAAAAGAAGATGGGTGACATGCCAGGAACGCGCTTCATACTTCATTATTTATACCAAGTCTACTTGACAACTCAAAGTCAAATTCCAAAAATGTAGCTAGGTCATTATATCTATAATTTAAAATATTAAATTAGTTTATGTATTTAAGAAGCAGTGAGACAGAGAGGAGGAGAGAAAGAGACACACAGACAGACAAAACTCTCATGCTGTACTTCATTTCACAAATGCCTTCAGTGGCTTCTGGTCATGGATCAAAACCGGGAGCCAGGAATGAAATCCCAGTCACCCACACGAGCGACAGAAACTCAGCTAACTGGAACCATCACTGATACTGCCCTATGTCCGCATTAACAGAAAGCTCGAGTCAGAATTAGCGCTGGCTGTTAGACTCATCCACTCCTATATCGAGCACAGGGGCAGAACCAATGTCTTAACCATTAGACCAAACACTCACCTAAGTAAACTATAATTTTTACGTGTTATGGAATTTCAAAGTACTCTATTGAAACTTCCATTTCCAGTTTTTCTTTAGTAGAAACATCATAACATAATAAAGACTTGAAGCAAGAGACCAGTCACCTACTGAGAGATAGAGAGAGAGAGAGAGAGAGAGAGAAAGATAGAGATGATACGTAGACATGATACCTATATCTATATTGAGAGAGAGAGAGAGAAACACTTTTCATCTATCCCTTTCTTAATTCTCTGTTTCATATGTGGGTGGATTGTATCGAAAACTTAGAAAAAAATCATTGGACAAACTTAATAATCAAATCAACTTCCTAAGTTCAGAATTAAAGTATTTAGAGTATTTGACTCTGAATTTACATTGTAGAATTCTTCCAGACTGTTTGAATGCTGTTTAATACTTCAGTAATTCCACACATCCCATGCGCATCAAGTTTTATACAGACTCAGTACACTGTCCTGTATTAACATCAGCTGTGGAGAGGTGAGCAGACTCAATACCCAGAAATTAGGGTGATTCCAATCAAAATGAGTGAAGCAAAGGCAATTCAGTGGAATTTAGCTGATCACTTTTTTTCTAGTTCTAAAACATACATAGGTAGTCCCTACTTAGAATGGTTTGAATTACTATTTTCTGACTTTATGATAGTCTGAAAACAATGCACATTCAATAAAAAAATAAATTAAATTTTAAACAATTAAAACTTCTCTGAATTTTGAATTCCAATCTTTTTCTGGATTAGAAGCGTGTAGCGCAGTACCCATTTTATGATGCAGGCTAGCTGCAGCTCCCCGGCAGCCATGTGACAATGAGAGTGAGTGATCAGCCGTCTGCCTTGTACTGTGTCACTGAGACAATCAGCTGAGGCTGACACCAGTTCTACTTCTGACTTCAGCCTCTTGATCATGCAGACCATGGGAGGCATGGTGATGACTCAAGTATTTGGGTTCCTGTCATCCACATGGGTGAGTTGAATTGGGTTCCCAACACCCACTTTTGGCCACATCATGGGACCATTAATGTATCAGATGTGATTCGCTAATGCATTTCTGATTGCACTACTTCCAGTTTACAGCGGATCATGGGAAAGCTGTACATACTACCATGTGAACACTTGCACATGAAGCAGCCTCTCCCACGCTGCACTAATCTCACTCCATGGCAACCACCAAGCTCTGTCTGTTCTGCCTGTACACATTTATGAATTTGAGTATTTTGTACAAATGTAACCACATAGTATATGATTTCTGTGCCTGTCTTTTGCCATTTGATATAATATTTGGGATGTTCATCTATGTTGTAGCATGTATGATGCCTTCATTCTTTTTTCTAGCTAAATACTATTTCACTGTAAATATATACCACAGTTTATGTGTCATTTTTTTCTCATTCTCCATTATACACATAGAGGGTACTTCAAAAAGTTCATGGAAAATGGAATAAAAAGATAAGTTTACTGTGGCGCAAAATTTTTTTCAAGTCCATGACTCTTTTTCATAATATGTATTTTTCACGAACTTTTTGTAAATTCATTGTTTAACTATGTAGACACAAAAGAAAATGTATACATTATATATATATATATATATTGCATGTGAGATATATGAAAAAATAAAAATAACTTATCTGTAGATTCATAGACTTTTACATATAGCATATATAAAAAGGAAATCATGGGGTCAGCGCTGTAGTATAGTGGGTAAAGCTAACGTCTGCAGTACTGGCATCCCATATGGGTGCCGGTTTGAGTCCTGCTGTTCCAGTTCCTATCCAGCTCTCTTCTATGGCCTGGGAAAGCAATAGAGGATAGCCCAAGTGCTTGGGAAACCCAAAAGAGGCTCCTGGCTCCTGGCTTCAGATCCGCTCAGCTCCAGCCATTGCAGCCATTTGGGGATGGAAGAACCCTCCCCTCTCCCTG
This sequence comes from Oryctolagus cuniculus, assembly GCF_964237555.1. Classification (NCBI taxonomy): domain Eukaryota; kingdom Metazoa; phylum Chordata; class Mammalia; order Lagomorpha; family Leporidae; genus Oryctolagus; species Oryctolagus cuniculus. The sequence goes on along the minus strand of NC_091445.1, from coordinate 8,347,837 downwards.
CCTCTGACTCTCTGTAGCTCCGCCTCCCCCCACCTTCTCTCTCTCTCTCTCTCTTTCTTCTTTGAAAGATTTATTTATTTATTTGAAAGTCAAAGTCCCACAGAGAGAGAGAAGGAGAGGCAGAGAGAGAGAAAGAGAGAGAGAGAGAGAGGTCCTCCATCTGCTGGCTGATCGACTCCCCAACTGGCCACAATGGCTGGAGCTGTGCCGATCCAAACCCAGGAGCCAGGAGCCTCCTCTAGGTCTTCCCACACAGGTTCAGGGGCCCAATGACTTGTGCCATCTTCCACGGCTTCCCCAAGCTGAATGGGAAAGACAGATGGGAAGTGGAGCAGCTGGGACTTGAACTGGCACACATGCGGGATGCCAGCACTGCAAGCGACAGCTTCACCCACTACACCACAGTGCCGGCCCCAGCTCTTCTTTTCAAATAAAAATAAATAAATCTTATAGAAAAAAGAGTTAAAAGACTATGGCTTCTGTCTTGAGATGTCCATTAAAAAAACAGGAATGAAAGGGGAATATATTATTATATACGAAGGTATTCTCAATAGAAAGGTAAATATTGATAGAAGAAAAGATAGATGCTTTTTAGTAGATGCTAAAGTAGATGCACTAATAGCACTTAAAATGATAAATTTATAGCATCTGACTTGCTCTCAATGACATACAATTTTCTACTCCTGCGTAGCTGCTTCCCCCTTTATTTGCATGTGGTTAGATATTGCAACTGAGTATCTTGTGTGTCGATAGCATAACTGTGTTATTTGTATGCAGTTATCTTTAAATCATACAGAGAGGAAGTAGTGGATCTAAGGAAAGCCCAATGATTTGTTCCCTCTTCATCTCTGCAGTCCCATTTACCAGACATGTCCCTTGCAGTCTTGAGTTTGATCTAGTGTGCATTCTACCTGAAGTGCTGCCTTTAGCATTTCTTACAAGATGGGCATGTTGGTTACAAGCTCATTTTTATTTATCTGGCAATGTCCTAATTTTCCTTAGTTTCTGTACTTTTTCCTACTCCTCAGACTGGTTAAGTTGCATTGTGCTGTTTTTGCATTCACTGACTCCTCTTTGGCTGGCTCATATCTGTTATTGACCCTGGTGATGATCACTTCCTTTCAGTCATTGAAAACTTCCTGCTGGCACCAAACCTAGTGATTAGACAGAGATATAAGTAGAGGGTGCTCTTGGGTCTTTTCTGAGTGTGCATCCTGTTCTGGCCATACACGTGGTTTTCTAAATTCTCCACTATCGATGCATTCTTTTGAATGTCCTTATTCCCCTGTGCAACTCACTCCCAGCGTTTCCTCCTGTATTAAGGCAATCACTCTATGTTTCAACTCTATTCTTTTGCACTTGCAGATAGAGTTATCAGTCACCTTACCATGTGCTTGAGAAATTGGCACCATTTTTCTTCCTTAGTGATTATCACTACAGGAAAAACAGAGATGGGCACTTCACTCTCACCAGTTCTTTAGCTCCCAGATGAGTGAGAACAGATTAACAAAATAGTTTATAGTGAGATCCTTTCTGTTGCCTCTGGAAGCAGAGATCTGAGTTCCACACTGAGAATGCAGCCTTCAGTCTTCAAACCACCGCTGAGCTTGAGAGTGGTGGGAAAAAGACAAGCAGCAATGCCACACAGATTTTCTACTGTTTCACTGCTAACTTGTTCTTTGTTCAGCAGTCTGTTCATTGCTGCATATCCTTGGCTGTTTCCCAGAGCACTGACATAGCTCACTCGAACAGTTTCAGCTGGTTTCTTCAGCTGTTTCTAGGAGCATGGCAGGGGTTAGAACTGCCAGGCTCTCTCTCACTGGGCTTACTTCCCTCCCAACTTCTTAATAAATTTTAATCAGACCCAATACGATAATTACATTATCCCTATTGTGGAAATCAGAAATTTTTTTTGTATTTTTTTAACTTTTATTTAGTCAATATAAATTTCCAAAGTACAGTTTATGGATTACAATGGTCCCCCCCCCCATAACTTCCCTCACACTCGCACCCCTTCCATCTCCCGCTCCCTCTCCCATTCCATTCACATCAAGATTCATTTTCAATTATCTTTATACAGAAGATCAATTTAGTATATAGTAAGTAAAGATTTCATCAGTTTGCACCCACACAGAAACACAAAGTGTAAAATACTGTTTCAGTACTAGTTATAGCATTACTTCACATTGGACAACACATTAAGGACAGATCCCACATGAGAAGTAAGCACACAGTGACTCCTGTGGTTGACTTAACAATTTGACACTTTGTTTATGGCGTCAGTAATCTCCCTAGGCTCTAGTCCTGAGTTGCCAAGGATATGGAAGCCTTTTGAGTTCACCGACTTCGATCTTATTCCGACAGGGTCATAGTCAAAGTGGAAGTTCTTTCCCCCCTTCAGAGAAAGATAATTCCTTTTTTGATGGCCCTGTTCTTTCCACTGGGATCTCACTCGCAGATCTTTCATTTAGGTCGGTTTTTTTTTTTTTTTTTTTTTTCCCAGAGTGTCTTGGCTTTCCATGCCTAAAATACTCTCATGGGCTTTTCAGCCAGATCCGCATGCCTTAAGGGCTGATTCTGAGGCCAGAGTGCTATTTAGGACATCTGCCATTCTATGAGTCTGCTGTGTATCCCGCTTCCCATGTTGGATCGTTCTCTCCCTTTTTGATTCTATCAGTTAGTATTAGCAGACACTAGTCTTGTTTGTGTGATCCCTTTGACTCTTAGACCTATCAGTGTGATCAATTGTGAACTGAAATTGATCACTTGGACTAGTGAGATGGCATTGGTACATGCCACCTTGATGGGATTGTATTGGAATGCCCTGGCACGATTCTAACTCCACCATTTGGGGCAAGTCCGATTGAGCATGTCCCAAATTGTACATCTCCTTCCTCTCTTATTCCCACTCTTATATTTAACAGGAATCACTTTTCAGTTAAAATTTAAACACCTAAGAATAATTGTGTGTTAATTACAGAGTTCAACCAATAGTACTACAACAAAAAAAAATGCTAAAAGGGATAACGTATTACATTGTACATCAACATTGATGACAAGGGCTGATCAAGTTACTGTTTCTCATAGTGTCCATTTCACTTCAACAGGTTTCCCCTTTGGTGCTCAGTTAGTTGTCGCCGATCAGGAAGAACATATGGTATTTGTCCCTTTGGGACTAGCTTAATTCACTCAGCATAATGTTTTCCAGATTCCTCCATTTTGTTGCAAATGACCAGATTTCATTGTTTTTGACTGCTGTATAGTCTTCTATAGAGTACATGTCCCATAATTTCTTTATCCAGAAAATTTTGTAAACTCTGACTAAATAAGTTAACCAAGGTAACAGGTTTAGTAATTCCAAGATATAAGGAAAAGAAACATGCACACTGTATGTTCATATTGTTAAAAAAAAAAAAAAACAACAACAAAGAAGAATTGATCTACCAACAGGAGTCCAAAATTTTTTTCCAATGTGGATATTTACTGAAGGTTAAATACATATGTAAATTCATTTCCAAATATATATATAACTTCAAAAATTTCATACATTTCAATTACATTATTTCACAATTGAAATCTATTGTAACACAAGTGATCTTAAAATTAGGGGAGTTAATAAAATTTGGAAACTATTTCCAGAAAAATTAATAGGTTCTGCTAGATGTGTGTGGGAACTTCAAAATGTCAATGGAATACTTTACTGCAATTAAAATATGTTAATTGTGGCATAAAAGATTTTTGAAATCCAGGTCATAAGAAAGCATACTATGAGAAAACTATTGGTGGATTTCAAAATATTTTGGCATCAAAATAAGCTTACTTTTTTTTTTTTTTTTGACAGGCAGAGTGGACAGTGAGAGAGAGAGACAGAGAAAGGTCTTCCTTTTGCCATTGGTTCACCCTCCAATGGCCGCTGTGGCCGGCGAATCGCACTGATCTGAAGGCAGGAGCCAGGTGCTTCTCCTGGTCTCCCATGCGGGTACAGGGTCCAAGCACTTGGGCCATCCTCCACTGCACTCCCGGGCCACAGCAGAGAGCTGGCCTGGAAGAGGGGCAACTGGGACAATCCGGCGCCCCGACCGGGACTAGAACCCGGGGTGCCAGCGCCGCAAGGCAGAGGATTAGCCTGTTGAGCAACGGCGCCGGCCAAGCTTACCTTTTAAATAATTTTTTTGCAAACCTTTTGAATGACCCTGTGTTCAGTGGTCCTCAAACATAGTCCTAGGGAGCATGGGTATTTAAATAAACAAACATTTCATCCATGAAACATTCATTGTGCCCATGTTTATCCCCTTCAATTTGAGAAAAAATTTAAGTGGCATATGATTATACATATACATTGGATAAAAAGTATGTCAATGCTTGAAGCTGATATTTTGTTTTTCAGTCCATCAGTTTTCTTTCTGTTTGTTTTGCTGTTGGCTAAAGGAACAGAACTTCTTATTGCATGTAACAACAGACTGGAAATATTTTGTGCTCATTACAATCTTAACCATACAAAACTACCCTTTAACACAGCTCAGCCACATGAAAGAGAAAGTTCCTTTCTCAATTTATTTAATAATAATGTATGTGATGTATGAATCAAAATGATGTATTATATACATGATGCCCTTAAAGATAAAGCTGTAATAATATTTAGCAAATAAAACTCTATATTGTGCTTGCAAACTAAACAACAATACAATTCATTGTAAAAGACACCGCTTTTGTGAGTGCTCAAAGATACTGAAATATATTTTAATATAAATATGTAATTTCTATGAGTGTTATTTTCTATTCTTTCTATTTCAAATATCACTGTTCCAGCATTTCTGTCTCAAAGGGATGAAAGAAAGAGAAAACATATCTCACAGCCATCTGTGAATGAGTTTGTGTGTTTTTCATCTTATTTTGGACTCATAATTTCAATTGCATTTCACAGGCAATCTTAATTTTTTAAAATTTTGAGCATCATGATTTCTCATGAAACAACAAGAATAATGTGAATTTATCTTGAATACTATCATAAGCAAAAATAAATTTTTGAAAGGATTTAATGATAATTCTTCCTCTTTCATTAAATTGGCCCCCTGTACAGTGCATTTGACAGATGCATTTTTATCAGATCAAAGTCTCCTACAGCCTCCCAATCTCCCTTCCTAAGCTTATAATTCTCTGGCTGTGATTGTAAATAATCCTTCTACTAAAATCAACTCACTAAATTGAGTTGTGAAGGAGTGGGGACAAGCTTTTTGGTACAGTGTGTTAAGCTGCTGCTTGGAATGCCCGCATCCCACATCAGTGTGTGGGATTGAGTTCTGCCTCAAGTTCAGATCCAGCTTCCTGCTGATGTGCCTGGGAGGAAGCAGGTGATGGCTTAGGTATTTGGGTCTCTGCCACAGACATAGGAGAACTAGATGGAGTTCTGGGCTCTGGGACCCAGGATTGGCCTTCACAGGCATTTGTGGAAGGAAGCTGAAGATAGCAGATTCTCTCTCTCTCTCTCTTCCTCTCTCTCCCCCCTCATATATAAATAGATAATTGAAACTTTCAAAATGAATAAGAAAAAAACAAATTAAGGGAGTGATGTAGGCAGTCCCACAGGGTCTTAGGATGCAAAACTTATGAGATCATTTGTCTCCTCCATAGACAACATGAGGTTTGGGTTTAATTTTTATATATTTTCTTCATTTTACTCTAAAATCAGAGAAAGAGTTAGAGAGAGACAAAGAGAAGAGAGATATCAAATTCTCTGGTTCACTTAACAAATGCTTGCAACAGCCAGCACTGGCTCAGGCTAAAGCCAGCTGCCGGGAACCCATCCAGTCTCCAGCGTGGGTAGTGTAGACCTGAGTATTGAGCCATTACTTGCTGCATGCCAGGGTGCACATTAGCAGGAAGCTGGATCAGATATGGAGTAGATGAG